>NW_016690355.1:157422-189974 GCF_001604755.1 Lepidothrix coronata | reverse complement strand
GGGACAATTTTCTGGGATCAGGCAGATCTTGCATATCAAGTAGGCGAACAGGAAAGATGATTCTTCTTTATTTTTTATTGGTTTCCATTAAAAAAAAAAATCACTCAAAAATACTTAGCAATGCATGCAACCCAAAATGATCCCATTTCGAAGAGGAATATCCCACTAATCCCTACTAGAGGAAAGAAAAAAATTTGAAAGTCATGATTCTGCTACTTAAGTGTTTACTTACCCCCTTCGGTTCCATTTCTCCTTACACCATCTCACAAGTGGAGGGGCAAACAACTATTTTAGACATTATATAGCTCTATAAACAATATGTCTAATTAGGTAAAGTCAGAGCATATCAGTGGATTCAAGATCTAAATGAATACTAGATTTCTTTCCTTTTATTTAATTAATCTCATTAACCTCAAGAATTTTAATTAACTTTACTGAAATCAACACAGTCTGCTTATACAAATAGGATTGTTTTGAGAGCTACAGTAAGAAATGAAACTCGGTTGTAAGTCTCTAGACTCATTAATGGTGCAAAAATAATTAGCAATGTCTTGATTTTTCTATACAAGGGAAAACATCTGTGCTACTTATTTTCCTCATTTAGTAAAGCAAAGCAAAATTCAGGATATTTGCACTGCAGAACATACAATTTTGTTGTGTTGCTATCACATTATAGAAGCTATATATACCAAATGAACAATATAAATCACACATATGGTTCTGCCTCATTGGGGTGCAAATATAATGCAAAATCTATTTACTTTTTCTGTTTTATTAGAGCACTGCTAATAACGTATTGATGAACGTTATATTCAGATGCACTTTACATTTTCCTCACACCTGTCCTGCAGGAAAAGTATTTGCAGAAAACCGTAAATTAGAATAACAGAGGAGCTACAGCAAAAAAATCTCCACTGCTAAAAGCACGCATTTGGCTTGGATTTACATGGACAGCTAAAAAGGGGGTAGCTATTTGGTTTTGTTATATATTAGGACCCCTTTCCTAGCAGTGATGGAGTAGCACCTGGAGAATTAGTCCTGAAACAAAATTATTTTCAACGCCGTAGATTCCATACACTGAAAATGCCTTTACCTGTCATGTGTTGTATAAATAATCACTAATAGCCCTCCTTTAAATACCTTTTAGGTGTGACCTGGCCAGAACTGCTCTTCATGCAGAAGACTTTCCTTGTCTGTATTCCCACTCCACAAGTGGCCTCTCCACTCCAGTTGATGGTGAAGTTGAGCGCGGTCACCAGCACGTCTTCGGAGCACGAGCTCCAGGGAGACGTTTCCCAGAAGAAATGCACACATGGATGGTTGCTACAGGCACGGTGTTCCTGCAGGGCTCGGTCAGGGGGACAGGCTTTTCCACCTGGAAAGGGTCAAGAGAACACCATATTTTATCTTATGGCACATGGCAAAAGGAAGACAAGGAAAGATAAACAAAAATGTCAGGTTTGTCTAATATCTTCTCTTTTTTTCCCCTTAAAATAAATAAATAAAGCTTAAAGAAAGCTGTTGACCTTTATGGCTGCAATAACAACCTTCTAAAATATTGTTTCCCCATTAAACTAGCCTTGCATAAAATTGTATTCCAATGCATAATGGAAACAGAAATAGGCAAAGAATATTTCTGAGCTACCTTATTGATAACTCCTACACACAGCCAAGTTAATTCAACTTAAATGCCAGTATCACTCAGCAAACATGCAATTAGGTTTTAAGACAAATTAAGCATTATTTTTATGTTCATTCTCCTTGCTAATTTCCCAAGGAGGAATGTCTCTATCTCATATTTGGACTCTATTCACGTGTTGCCTTAAAGATTGGAGCTGTTGAGATGCTGAACAGTAATGACAGAGGAAGGCATCAAATGATACCCTCATCTGAAAATCAAGGAGGGGAAACTTGAAAGACACGTTTTGAGTATGAAGCCTTTACTTTTCTGAAGTACCATCCTTCAAATGCGTGTCCAAAGATTTTGCTAAGCTGCTGTACTTTGTCAGCAACTGGTGATAAATCCACAAAGTACACGAGTTTGAACAGCCTCCCCAGAAAGTATAACACTCCAGCCAGCAGCCTGAATTTATCCCATAAAAGCAGGAGATATTTGTAGCTCAAAAGCTATGGAGTAATGCAGTGAAATTTAACAGTAAGCATTGCCATTTTTGCAAGAAAGAAGTAAAAATTACTAAAATTGAAACCATTCTCTTCCAGGAGGGAGAATCTGGCAACCTGGAACACTGCCAAAGTACTGCAGATTTTAAAAGAACTGAAGAGTGGGGCCAGATATCAGGAGGTTCAGAGCACCTTTACACCCTACTAAAATGAGCAGGAGATGAAGGTATATTGCTCCTCAAAGGGATGCCTATTGCCTTGCAGGACTGACCTTCCCGAAATAAGGTATGACCCCACGCAGCCACAATGAATAGCAGTGAAAAAGGGAAGAGAGAGAAAAATTACTTGACATGCTGATTTGGATAATCATGTCACATTACCATTTATCTTTTCATGAAAATGGACTGTTCCACCCAGTGTTCAGTCTCAGAAATGTTTAGTATGATGAAGGAGTAGAAAATGCCCCAGGTAACTTATTTCCTGAA
Organism: Lepidothrix coronata; assembly: GCF_001604755.1. Classification (NCBI taxonomy): domain Eukaryota; kingdom Metazoa; phylum Chordata; class Aves; order Passeriformes; family Pipridae; genus Lepidothrix; species Lepidothrix coronata. The sequence continues at coordinate 187,368 of NW_016690355.1, read as the reverse complement.
GATTTTGACTTGGCAGGAAAAATGCAGACCAACTACTGCTCTTGTGTGTTTGTGAGCACAAGTTTAAAAGAAAAAATGGCATAGCGAGCAAATGGCAAAATGCTTGGTGCATTAGGGAAAAAAATAAAAATCAAAAGAAAATATCTAACTTAAATTTTTAACTTCCCAGGGGAAAAAATGAGGTGCCTTTTTTTCAAAAATACTCTTGTTAAGGAAGCTCTCCTAAACAACAGAGAGTAGTAACGAGGTAGTTTTAACTTAATAAGAAATACCAGAAGGTCCATCCAACCTGGCATTGTGCCTGCAACACCACAAGCAGGAGATACTCTTCACAGAAAGCAAAAAAACCTGGTCATTTTCTGCAGTTCATTGACAACTTTTGCACAAGGAAAGCAGGACAGGACTCCTCTGCCTGGCCATTCCAGTAACCGTTTACAGACTTTTTATGGACATGATGTTCATCAGTTCCTCTAACTCATTTTACACCTGCTGAGAATGCCTGCTCCACAATCTCCTCTTGTACCAACTTTCAGAAGTTTGCTGCATAATTAATTATCTTTGAAAACCTGCTTTAAATCAAGGAAAATAAAGTCTGTCTAGTTTCATCAACAGCTTCCTGGTTATCATATTCTGGGAGCTGGTGAAGGGCTTGGAGAAGCTGACCCAAGAGTTTGAAGTGAAGTCAGCCTGTGAGATGGTGTCCAGAAGTCCTCAGACAGCAGAGCCACAGCCAACACTGCCTCCACTGACAGAGGACAAACGAAATGGCCCTTGCAAAGGTACCACAGATTTGTAGAGTTGCTGGCCCAGCTCTGAGTTGGGTATGAAAGAGGTAGGGAAAGCAGGTAACTTAACACTGCCTCACTATTGCAGTGATAATGCCATTAAATCCACTTTCACTCTCCAAAATTTCAGTCACTGTCTCTACACAGACGTGTGACTCTGCATAGCAAACCATCACACCCATTGCTAAAGATGCACAGAAAAAGTCGGGGTGTTTGATTTTAATAGTTAATTATTCCTTCCTGAGACATTTAAAGCATTCAGTTAAAAGTAGGACATTTTTAGTTTAGTGTCTTGCAGATTGAGATTACTGTGCTTCTGTACTTCCAGAATTCACTTCTTCACAATGTCACTGTCATAATTCCAAGTTTATCTGTTATTTGCAATTCATTACTTCCATGGAAAATATGAAGCCAACTGTATTTTTCATTTTAATTATTCTCTAGCTCACAGACTGCTTTAGTAGTAGTTATTATCATTCAATTAACAATTATTTTCATCCTGGAAAGTCCAAATTTTCTTAACAAGTGCTTACAAGGATGTTTACGTGAATATAGACCTTTCACATGAGTTAGGGTTTGCAAGATCAAGTCCTTACACTGTCCCAGAAACAGCAGGTGGCTTTACTGACAATTTGCAAAATAGCACTTAACAGAGCTCGTCCTAAACTAGATTTGCATCTGGAAGTGTTTTGTTGCTGCATTAACCGCACATAGTTCTGGCAATAGCAGGTATTTTGTGTCAACAAGGCTTTAGTCTGTTGGAGCTCTTCACATTTTATGAATTTTTATGCACTTGATTCAAGACCTTTCAAATCCTGGGTGATAAACCAACACATAAATTAATTACCATATGTGTAACTGTAGCTAGAAGACTAAAGTTCTAACAGAAAACAGTTTGTGTAAATAGCTGTATCACTGATGTTAATATGCAAAAAACCAGATACAATATGTGCCCATGAAGATCCAGAGGAAATCACATATATTCATCAATAGCTATTTACTTGCTACAACAGAAAAACAAGAAGGTCAATAGGTCTGCATTAATAAAATAACATAAGAGGCCCTTTTCCACTTCCTCATTTTTCACTGCTCACTGTTTTTAAATTATTACTGCAATATTCCCAGATAAAGACACTCACAGGATGAGTCTGTGTCACGCAGCAATTTTATTGGCAGAGGATGCAGCTCTCCCGAAACAAATTCACACCCAGACTGGCCCTCAATAGACAGCAATTCAGAGGCTGAAGTAAATAACTTTGAACTGTGACAGAATTTCTCTAAGTGACACATTAACTCCAGCCCATAAAGATCTCTTACACCCCAGGTATGATGCACGGACAAGCATTAACTATTATTCCTCATTGCTGTGGAACTGGGACCAGCTCTGATCTAAACACAGTTTGGCTGAGGAATGCAAGTCAATTCATCAAGGGAACAGTGGTTAATCCAAAAGTGTTCACCACTCACCCTCAGCTGGAAGGGCCAAGATGGACCTGCTCCTGCTTTGAGTGCCCTCCGCGTTTTTACTGGAGCACGAGTGGGAACAGGGGGACCACGGGGACCACTCGCTGATGACACAGTCCACGGTACAAGGGATTTCACAAGCCACAACTTCAGGATGGGGCAGCTCTGAGCAGAGGTGATGTGGCACTTCTTCACCTGGAGCAAACGGAAAAAGACATGTGGAGAGAGGCACGGCTTGGTTCGATATCCACAGGCTGCATCAAACAGACTAACTTTATGTCAAACACTCGCCTGGCCATGGAGGAATATACTACAAAAGAGAATGTGGTTAGGCTTCAGGCTTGAAAGGGTAGTACTTGAACAACTAACTTAAATATTTATTCAGAAAAGCAAAGAAGAAAGAAACGTGTTTCAAGGTTGGTGTGTGACATCTCGGCTGCAGTCCACTTTATGAAGCAGGCAAGCAAAAGGAATGAGATAATTCACAGATTCGCAGAATTCAATCAGAAATAATGACAGTTGCCCTGTATTTTCTAGCAATCTCTACCTACAGAACCTATTTTCCACAATATAAATCGTGCAGGTTCCCAAAGAAGTCAGATTTCTTTTTCCTGTAGATCAGAGAAGTATCTGATAGATGTTTTTGTCCTTCCCCTGCAACCTCACCAGAACGAACCACTCTTATTTCTGACTCTTGCTTCTCACTCAAAACCTAGAAGATACAAAATTATGAATCAGTTGGATCACCCACATCCAAGGGAGAAATACTTTCTGTCGGAGATGAGCCAAGGGACCTGGAGCAAAGTACACCTCCTGATGAGAAGCATCTTTCCAAAAGCCCTTTCAACAAGAAGGTAGGACACTGGGGACTGGTGGAGAAAAACCTATCAACCAAAACAACCACTGGCAGAATGAGCAGCAAAAGAAAGCATATGAGGGATGTCATGTGGAATACAACAGAGAACTATTGTTTTTAAAAAGGAAAATAAAATAATAAAATAAACTTTTATTTTTTAAAATAATATGGAAAAAGTCCAGAAATTTTAGTAATTATGTAGAATTTACGAGGACATCATAATTCACAAAAAGTTCATAAAATATAACTGAATTACATCTAATATCTTACAAATATATTTTAAGCAATGAACAGTCATGATTGACTTTGTTCTATTGCTTAGTATTTCTGTATCCTCAAGAATTTTCAGCTATATATATATATATGAAATTTCTGGAAGCTCAACTCCACCTGTTTATAAACAACAAGGTCACACCAAACGTTACCTCCTCTTTTGCCCTCATAATAGTTACAAAGCTCTCCTTTGAGGTTTCTTTAATTATGAACCTAGGGAAAAAAAACCATAATGACTATTCAGGCTCAACTATATGTAAGAAAAAATAAAATTAAATTTATAATGGCAACAACTGGCTCTTTCACCTCACACTATAGGAACAGGCTCCAGAACAAGGCGGCCCAGGATGCAATTATAAGTGGGAGGGTAGAAAACTGCTGGCCCCACATATACAAGTGAGTAAATAAGAGAGGCAGGCTGTGAGCACATAAAGCTGTCGGCAGCAGGGTGGTATTATCTGCAGTTGCATTCCTAAATGAAGACAGGCTCATTGCCCCCGAGGCACAAATAAAACTTTTCAAGCGTATTATGAGAAGGAGCGTCGGATCCAGCAGGCAATCAGACTGCAAGATATGCTTAAAAATACTTTATTTTTATACTCCCTTTCCTTTGTACACACCTCTGCTCACCAGGAAAGGCTCGATATGCCCAGTCTCTGCACTATACTCCCTGCACACGGCCCCCATCCCTCAGAACTGCAACTGGCACCCCTGCAAACCAAGCTCAATCCCTCATTCCCTTTGACTAGCCCGGATCAGCACTGCTGCTTTGGATGCTCACATAATACTGAGAACTATCTTCAGAGAAAAACAATGTAAAAACACCGAATAAACCTGTAAGCCTTATTCCAGCTGTCTTCCCGAGTCACTTCAGCATCAAAATCCCTGCTAACGTTTTGACAGCTTGTCTGTACAGCAGCAGATAACAGGAGGGCATCCTGGGCAGGCGTGATTTCTGGAGTCAATGGTACAGTAGCATCAAGAGATTATATATGCTTTGGTGAAGTGGGGTGAAACATCTGTCTTCTTCTCCCATCACTGACACTGACAGGAAAGCACGTGGACAGTCAGTAACAGGCTTCTGAACCAGAAGGGATGGAAAAGGGACACTGGCACTTCAAGCAGGCCCCCCACCCCTCCATCCATAACGCAGGTTATCTCTGTTACACCAGGACTTGTTGAATCAGTTCACCAGATTCTGAATTTAACCCAATTTTTCCACCAGACTGTGCTACAGAAGAATCAGAGAAAAACCTACTTGTTGAAAGCCAGGAGAGCCCTCCATTGATTTAATCTGACTTTACAAAACCCAAGCCACTCCATTCAAAAGACAGGTCCCCTTTGGGGTGGCTTCCTCCAGGTGCCACATATTTTGGAGTAACCACCCTGTGGGGAAGGAAAGTAAAGGAGCAAAACACACTTCCACCTTCTTCCCTCTGTGACTCCTTTTCACGCTGGATTTACAGAGGGTGACAGCAACAGCAACACTGCAAACAGAGGCTGCAATTCACAGTTCCTCAGCAAGGAAAGGAAGCTTTGCGTTTTGTTATAAAGAGTTTACCACCAGGTGCATGGAGGTACAATTCAACACTCACTTTGATTTACTTTATAGCTCCACTCTCTGTGTTCAGGTTTAATTACTGCCTTCTATTACTGCAGAAGGGGAATGTTCTCCTGCACCAGCCGCCTGGCTGAGAATTCTCAGAAAACTACTGCATACTACAAAGGGAGGCAATAATATTTCATTTTCCATGAAAAATACTAGTACAGGATAAAGCTGAAGTGTGCTTTATACATTGTCACAGATTTACAGGGAATATTAAATTCTCCAGAGCTTCCAAACTGTCCACCCCGTACCTTGAAGGTGTAATTCTTATCTCAGATATGCTGAATAATCTTTCCAGATATTTCTATAATCTTTACACACACAAGTCCATTCTATGGGGCTGGATAGGATCCACCCAAATGTACTGAGGGAGCTGGCAAAAGGGCTCATTAGACACTCTCCATCATTTACCAGAAGTTCTGGCTATCTGGGAAAGTACCAGGTAACTGGAGGTCAGCAAATATGACACTCAGCTACAAAAAGGGCTGGAGGAGGATCCAGGGATCTTTAAACCTGCAGCCTGACCTTCATACCAGGGAAAGTCATGGAGCAGATCATCTTGAGTGCCATCACACAGCATGTATAGGACAACCAGGGGAATCATCCCCAGCCAGAGTGGTTTTACGAAAAGCAGGTCCTACTTGACTAAACTGACCTCATTCTATGACAAGGTGACCGACCTATTGGATGAGGGAAAGGCTGTGAATGAGTCTAACTGGACTTTATCAAAGTTTTTGACACCACTCCCCACAGCATTCTCCTGGAGAAAGTGGCTGCTCATGGCTTGGATGGATGCACTGTGCAATGGGTAAAAAACTGGCTGGACATCCAGGCCCAGACAGTGGTGGGGAATGGAATTACATCCACCTGAGGCCAGTCACCAGTGGGGTGTCCCAGGGTTCGGTATTGGGGTCAGTCCTGATTGATAACCTGGACAAGGGGATTGAGTGCACCCCAGTAAGTCTGACACCAAGCTGGGTGGGAGTGTTGATCTGCTGGATGGCAGGGAGGCTCTGCAGAGGGATCTGGGCAGGCTGGATAGAGTGGCTGGAAGCTGCCTGATGGAAAAGGACCTGAGGATGCTGGTCAGCAGCTGGCTGAGAGCAAGAACATAACTACTTGCCATCACCTGTGAGGCACAACTTCTGAACTGCCTGAGGTAGAATAATTGAAACAGCACCCTCAGCATCCCAGCAGCCAAAGTGATCCCTCTCACATGCTCTTTATTTCATGCCTTAAGCACAAATTGTTCTCAGCCTTGCTGAATGCTTGCTTTCCTAAAAGAAGCTATAGTTAAGAAAAATGCTACAGTTTTCTATTCAAAATGTTTTATTGCAAACATCCTGAACAACTCTAATGGCATTTTTTAAACTGATTGCCCTGTACTTGAATAGTTTAGTGATTATAAAGCTAAATACTCAAGATATACTCACCAGATAGCCTTTTATAGGAAAGATTTAATCCATATTCTTCCAAGTCAGGAGGTAATAATTACAAAAGAGAAGACAAGCATGGCATTTTTGTAAATATATTGGCTAACAAAGTTGCTCATTACCTAATGTACCAGTCCCTCATTTGAATTCTTTAACAAGGCAACAGAGAAGCTACGTGGAGAAGTACCATTCTGAGTAGAATTTTTAATTCACCTAAAAGCAAACTAAATTCTTCCCAACAGCAGACACAAAATAAGGAATGACCTAAACCCCCCCTTGAATTAAAGAGCTTGGTCTCGTTTCCAGCAACTCAATTTTTTTCTCATTGCCTTTTCCATTCCAGAAGCCACTCCCATGGTCCTGAATAACACGCTCCATGTCGAGGCACTGAACCAACAGGAAAGTTGCATTTGGAATCAGTCCCATATTAAACTGCATCTGTCTACTTTACATACTGCCTTGCAGCTCTGGTGCATTAGTCTCATTCTTCCCAGTGACCTGTCGTACACCCACCTCCTGTGACACAGTTTTTAATTATTCCTGCCAAAGACATTCCTCCTCTGGCTCAGGAAAAAGGGAATGTCCACTAGACAGGACACAATTAAGGCAGCAGAAATACAAATCCCATCAGGCAGCAGGAATGGAAAGATCAACTCAATAACAAACCAAGTATTCTCCTTTTGACATTCAATAGTATACCATGCTCATTTTTTAGAAGGAAAAACTGCAAAGTTACTTTGAAGATTTCAGGTTTTCACATGTGTGGAGCCTCGAGTGACCCCCATGATGGGAAAAGGCTCAAGGCAAAGGAATTACATTTCAGACTGTTCTGCATTGCTACGCAGAAGTTCAGGAAATTTATTTTTTGCACAAGACTGCTGCAAAAATGCTGCATTTTTAATGACAATTACCAGTTTGCCATCAATATTTCTCCTTGTAGCATTCCAAATTATTCACTGGAAATAATGAAGCTGTCATCTAAAATACTATACGTATCGTAAAATTTTATGTGCCACTTAAATCTCAGAAAAGAATGACAATAAACTTTGATTAAATACTTGCCTGTAACAGAGTGAGATGTCAACAGGCAGCAGTAAATCCAGAGGAATTCCTATTGACTGTATGCCAGTTTGCTAAGAGCAAATGCATTCAGAGAAAGCTGTCTGCTGGCAGCATCCTGGCCTAGGCATCTCATCAGCTACCGAAAACGGTACATTTAAACTCAATAACAATCAAATTACAACAGGAGAAATTTCTTATAACCATCTTGAATGTCTTCATCTCATCACAGCATCACGGATCTTTTTTCCCATGCTGCACAACCAGCTTTAGAGAGATCTTAAAGCATCCAGGGGCTGATGTCTTCAGTCATCTCCAGCAGATGAATCTCACTGAAACCTCTGGCTCCCGCTTGACTTTCCTTAATGCCACTCAACAGGTAAGAACATTGGAGAAGAGCAGTGTCAGTTTGTCAGGGAGAACAGTGGCACATGGAATAAATTTAATTGCAGTGGTCCATCACTATTAGCAGAACCCCACAGAGGGGAAGGGGAATGCAAAAGCGACGAAGGCGAACGGAGGTCGAGACCGTGAAAGAAGGTGAAGCCGTGAAATAGAACAAGCCACTCACAACAGACAGGAGGAAATAAGCACAAATAAAACCAAGACTTTCTCAGGGAACAAAAGAAAAAAAAGAATGGATGAGATAATCATTAAGGTTTTGAGTCAAAAGGCTTGGTTAAAACGCAACTGTGAAAAACAATGTGTTAGTTTAAGGAAAACACATTTTTAACCACATAATGCTCAGTGAAGAAAAAGGGAGAAAAGACTCAGGAGGATAAGAAAAAGGAAAGTAAGCCTAAAAGTACAAAAATTAACAGAGGGAATGAGAATAAAGATGAAAAGAAATGGATGTCTGGAAATATGTTCCAAAATCCCCATAAAATCAGAAGTCTTGTCCATCACTGGCCACCATCCTGTCCCTTACTACGGCCAAGCAATCATTACAGAGAGTATGAGAAAAAGATGAGTACGGAGAAAAAGCAGTATTTGTTTCTGTTTCCTGTGTATCCTCTACAGCAATTTGGACTGTTTGCCCACTGTTGTTTTCCCTCTTTATGCAAATGCACACAAGAAAACTGATTTGTGACTCCAAGGAAACTCCAAGAAAGCCCAGCACAGGAGAGGCACGTGAGTGAGCAGCTGCCAAGCCCGCAGAGAACGTCCCAGAACACCTCTGTGGAGCATTACACACACAAGGTTACAAAAACTAACACACCTGCATGAAGTTACCCACACAGAGATTGACTCCAGTGTGTTTCCTATCCCACATGGAAAGACAAGTTGTCATTTAAAGGAATTTGCTGCATATTCACCTGCTGAGCTTGGGCGCAGAAGCAGAATCAGTTCTACCTTATGGCTGTTTGCAGAGTCCCTCCTGAATTAAAGAGAAATTGCTCCTGTGGCAGCTGAAAGTAAACACGGGTTCGCTGCATCCCCAGAGAAAAGCATGGAAATTCAGGCTGCTGTTCCTAATAATTAACATAGCACAGCAATCTGAAAATATAAAGTATAACAACTTAACATAATCCATATTAGTGTTCTGGGGGTTTTTTCCTCTCTTTTTCTTTGCACGTTTTTCTTTTTTTCTCCATTATCCCTCCTCCTTGTAAATGAGGGAAGCTATACAGGTGGGTTGATCAAGACTGATTGCAATTAAGATTTATTGTTGAAATTGCTGCTATGGTGTAATTGAAACAGGTGTCCCTCTATTTCCTTCTCTGTATTACTTTCTTCCAAATGCTAATCAACACAAAATATTGTATAAAGCAATTATACAAAAAAGTCAAATGTGTTAAAATACTATAAAATATACATATATTTCCAATATATTTCCAAAACTTTAAGAAAAAAAATATTAGTGGACTATTTTATTCCAATAACATACAGAGTCCACTTCATATTATATATCTTAGCATATATAATATGCTAAGATATAATATATAATATGGGGCAGAATAATTTTAGTGGAAGAATTTAGGCACTGTAGTTTAGAAAAAAGGAAGGTGGCATTTTATTTCTAATGCATCACAGCCATAAATTTCCAAACATTAAGCTGCCTTAAGTTGACTTAAGTTGCCACCTTTGCTCTCAAAACTAAAAAAAAAAAAAAAAAAAAAAAAGATTTATTACAAAGGGCAAAGTAGAAGAAAAGTTGTGTGTTCACACATGGAAAAGTCCAATACTTTTATACCTATACTGCTTTGATTATTCTAATTTTTCTTCAGATTATGCTACTGAGTAATGATATTCCTTGCTGGCTTGCTCATAGCCATCAAAAGCCTGTGACTGACTGTTCTCCAAACAATATTCCCAAAATAAGTTGGCAATTTGACATCTATTGGGAGTAGCAGACTCTTTTTCTCTTCTAGCCCAGAAATCACCCCAGAAGTGAGTTTGTATTAACATGGGACACTGAAAAATTGTAAACAACAGTGCAGCAAATGAGGTTGATCTAAGTTGGCAAAAGTCTTGTTTTCAGATACAGTGAATGCTAATGATAATAAATAATTGCAAATACCATCTGGACTCTTTAAAAAACATCTTTCTCCAAGTCTGCAATTGAATCTCTACAAAAAGAGGATCAATGCAAAAGAAAATGAAAACAGTAAATTAAAATTAGATTTATGCCAACTACTTAAAACTAAGAGCTCATTTAGAAGCAGTTAACACAAAAATGTGTTCTAGTTCAGCTGCAGAGTCTGGCCTAATCCCATAAAGCAACTCTGAGAGCTCCCGCAGCCCATCAGGAAATGTTCAGAATTTGCAGGACCAAACACTAAGCTATTTTTTATTTTTATTATTACTACCATCTTTTTCAATTTTGTCTCTAATTGATCCACAAATCTCAGAACAGAGCTTTTAAAAACTGCAATAAAGAAGAAAATACACCCAGTATCATAGATGATCATCAGTCAAGGGTCTGGATGAATGTCTGAGATCTGTTCTTGACCACAGCAGTACAATAGCAAACCATGACCTTCAGTTATTGAGGAAAACTTCCCAGTGTACACAGGTTTGGCCAAGTATGAACTATGCATCTGAAGTGCATAAGACACTTTTCAGCTGGGTTAAGTTACTTCTGGCTAATGTACCCTGACCTCTGCTTGAACCATTTTTACATAATAAAGCTGTGAATTTTAGACAGAGTGTTTAATTTCCACTGTATTTTGCATAGATCATTTAGTACTTAAAATGGGGATAAATCAAATGTAGGAAACACAATATTAACAGTATTTTCTGTGTGCTTCCACTTTGTCCATGAGGTGGAACTTTAATTACATCATTAATAACGATGCCTGCATTTTCACTCAGTACTGCATCATTCCTCTAGTGCCATTTAAACTGCATTTGGTCTCTAAACTGCTCCACCCTCTGGAACTGGTTCACTGATTATATGGGAGCAGCAGCCTCATCCTGCTTACAAAACTCAGCTACAATGGCATCAACTGAAGAATTTAAAGGCAGGAATCACTTATGATGACCTAATATGGTTTATTTAGAAAAGCTTCCTGTTATTTTCTGCCTCCAGAAAGTTTATATAGATTTAAAGGTGACAGTTGTTTTGGAAGAAAAAAACAAAAGAAAAAGAAAAAAAATCTAAAACTCAATCAGTATTTTGCCCAATTATTCAGAGTCCAAACTGTCTGGAAACTATTTTAAAAAAATCTGAAAGATGGCATCTGTGAGTACACTTTTTGCTGGGGAAAAAAAATTATAATTTCCTTATTTGTTCCAAAGTAGAAAAAAAAAAGAAAAAAAAAGAAAAAAGAAGTATGAACCCCGAAGGGCCCAAATGGATCCCAACCACTCATTCCCTAACAGGTTTTCCGGCTCCTGTTTTTAACTTTTCTACAATTTTAACTTTGCCACTAGATTAAAGAAAAACACAGAATCAGTAAATGAAATCAAATGAAAGCACTTCACCCCCCTTTTAAACACCCTGAAGGGTCGAGGCTGTCAGGAGACATTTGGACACGCTCTTCACATATAAGAACGGAAACACAAAAAATGGAGAATATCTGGATAAAATTTGGTTTTCTACCACTAAATTTCTCCGTGTGAAAAAAGCAATAACCACTTCGCAACTTGGAAAATATTTCTGTTCTGATTATTCAGCTATTAAAATAGGAAAGTGTCATTTTATGACAATTGCTTTCGGCAGGAGATATTTTACACTTATATTTGCAAGGAACGGGAACATAAGGAAGAACAATATTAAAACCTTCAGCGTTAATCTGTATTTTCAAAGCTAAGCACATTTTGACAAACTTTCTAATAGACACTGTTCAAAATTCATAACATATATGAGCATGATTACATTACTCTAATTTATTTTTTCTCCTCTCATGCGCAGCAATAAAATTTTACCTTTGAACTTATATTTATTACAACTTTTACTCTATGGAGGGCATGCAGGCACAGAAATATAATAAAGCTCTGCTAATTCCATACATTATTGAAATCCTAACAGTGCAAATGGTATCTTACTGTCTTCATGCATACTTAAAATTTCAATTCAAAACCCATTTCATTAAAAGGTCTGGTTAAGCAACAGTATATGTTTTTTATAAATTTGTAAATTAATGTAGCAGAATTATATTTTAGATATTCAGAAAAAAAAGGATGTAATACTAGTGTTTGTTTAGGTGTTGTAAGCAAAAACTTGATTGATACTAAATAATTGAGTGGTCCATCCATCAGACTCCTCTAAGCACTATGAAAATGCAGAGAGGGGAAAAGCTAGAAAATAACATTTGCTCACCCACAGGCAGCTGAAAATTGGGTCTAATTTCAGTGGTAAAAATCCCACTGACTTCCCCACACTGGGAAGTGTACAGCTATGCAGGATAACTTCAAACTTAATGAAAGCACAAACAAGTGAAAGCACAGAAGGAATTTAGACTGGGAAGATCAGGGGTCATCAGTAAAACAAATGATACCTGGCCAAGGAAAACATCAGGACTAACACACAAGAGAAATTCTGGGAATCTCCTAAATTGGTGGATAGAGCAGTAACTGATAGAGCAATCCAGAAAGGGAGCAGCTCACACAATCAAGTACACGACAAAGTGCAAAAGTTGACTGGAACTGCAGGTATAATATTGGCACAATCTCCTCTCTCCTCGCAAAGGTCACTTGGCACATTAGCTCCGGCTCCATTGATTAGCAGCTGAGATAACAGCAGCTCACACACTCCTCAGTCATTGGGAACAGAGACAAGGGGATGACTTTCTGCATACCACATCCTCATCACATTTCTGGTAATTGTTCAGTCACAGATAAGGCACAAACAGGGAAAAAGCAGCAGAACAGACTCCTCTGAAAACATTAACAGAAACAACTTAACCACCTTTACACTTGGCACTGAGGCATCAAAAATGATAGCTATTATTACTGCTGTAATTACATGGCTGTGACTCGGAGGAATCGCATTTTGCTTCCCTGGAAACACGGCCACGTGTTTGACAGCTCCTAAACCCACAGGAACAGATCTCCCCACCACAGTCAGTTTGCAGAACTGAACACCTGGGCACCTGAAGACACACTGCCAGGAATGGTCCAAAGGGCTCCCAAACCCAGGGGTCCCTCACCCCCATCCTCCTGGAGGCAGTCTTTGGCAGTTTGACCACCACAGGATCACACCAGGGGAGTTCTGAAAACTCCACAGCCAGGACTGCTGGCAGCCCTGGACTCTGGCTTCTCTAATCCCAAACTTCTGAGAAGCACCAACATCATGGTCTTTCCAGAGCATCACTCTGTCCCCACCACACCTCTGTCCCTACACAGGCCACCCTTGAGGACTAAGTCTGAGACTTTCATATCTAAACTCTTGTCAGAACTCTGTCTGTGAGCCAGCAGTGGTCACATACATCCTCCTGAGCCAGGTGCAAGACAGAAATGCAAGGGAATAAAGACACTGAGCCAATTAAGCTTTTTGACCACGAAATACCAGAACAGGCTGAGGAAATGCGTGAGGGCCATATTTCAACTCCAGCACACAGATGTAAGGAAGTTGCCAAGACAGAGGATTTCCCAGAATTTAGTAGACTCCGTGCATGATATCAAGCTCTCAATCTGATCAAATTAGGCTACTGAGCCATTCTGTGCCACAGCAAGCCCAGACGGGACAAGTCAAACCTCATCTTTGCATGAATTCCCATCAACAAGCAGCAAAGCAGGGAGCAGTTTACCACAGCAAACTATGGTGTTGTCTCCCTCCTACACAAAGGTGAACTTCCAATATCAGCTATCTCTGCTGTAGAGCCAAAATGTAACAAAATCCTTCAGAAATCTGGTCTCGAACAGATTCGGTTTAGAGAGAAATACTCACTTGTTAAAAAGTAAGGAGAAAGGTTTTTCTTTGAAATCAGATAAGCAGAGCAAGATTTTTACCTTCTCTCTAGCAGTTAGTTGGAACATATTCCACTATGGATTTTAAAGTCACCTCACCGGCAACATAACCCCCCAGCATATTGAAAACCAGCAGGAAGTGTTGAATTAATACATACATGCTAACAAGCACTCCTACAGCCATGAATGTTTAATCCAGTTTCTCACTAGCTGACGCTGTACCCCACGGCTGCTCCGTGGTTTTGAAGCCTTGAGACAAGGGAAGAACTAGAGGGTGTAGAGCAGGGAACCACAGGAAAGCAGGCAGAGGGAAAAGTCTCTGGAGAAAGCCCAAAGCAGAACAGTATCACAGGCAAAGGAGGCAAGGCAGAAATGTTAACATCTGGAGTGGGATGGAGAAGGGAGAGAAGGGAGGGAAGTCAGCCTCTATCTTCAGCAGTTGTGGGGCTACATTTGGATAATGTGTGGAATACTTCCCAACAACATATAAGTTGTTCCTGCTCATGTGCTGTGTATACAAAGAGATACAAACAGAATGAGCTCTCAGAGTCACTGTGACACTTGGCTGACTGCACAGGGTAAGTTATTGCACACCAACAGACTGCTGGAAAAAAGGAACTTCCACACACCTTTGGGGTCTTACCCATACATCTTAATGTTCTGGACTGTGACAAATGATTGGATAACAACTCTTACTCCCCTTGTCATCATCCATCTTCTTAGGAGGTTTATTTCTTCAAATCCTGATGATGAACCTCTGTAGTCACTTATCTGAGCAGTGAAAATTTATTGCCTGTACCAGAAAATGAAATTCTCCTGCAGGAGAACTGCGGTGGACACAAAAGGGCAAATTTCCACCCTGGAGTATACGGATGCATTTTCTTTCTCCTCAGTGGAAACTATACACATTTATCCAATGTCAGGATTTGGACCAAAGGGTATCTCCTGTGTTAATAAGAATGGCTAATTTCCAATTAAATAAGCTTACAGATCATAGAGATGCCCTAATGAGAAAAAAAAAAAATTGAAGCCCCATACTAATCCTGCTTTCACTGCACATATTTAACAGGGCTGCCAAAGCAAAGTCTCCAAAATACTTACTAATTACATTGGACTGCCTCCAGCCACTGTCACTGCCAGAAAACGGGCAAAGTTTGCAACAAACCAAACCACTAAGAGTTCAAAGATGATATTATTATTTTGGAAAAGCCTTGAAGAGGTCAAGAGACTAGAGAACTGTGGAACAAAGCAGTGTGGGGCTGATTTGGACAGAAAATAGTCTGTGGACTTCACAAGCAGCTGTAGAAAAATATTTTGGCACAGCTGGGAGAAGCTCCCAAACTGGTAAGCTGCAAAAGTGCAGACTTGCACTAACTCCTTGGCATTCATGTTGGAATGAAATACATGCTATCTGTAGCATAGACTGGAGGGTAAAAAGAAAAGCTGTAGGGAAGAAGTCTATAAACTCAGCTGAAAGAATCCATATGTGTCTTCTTTTTCGTGCATCCAGTGGCAGGATCTGGTACCCCAAGAGTGGTTGTTCCCAAGACAGGGAGAGCCCGAACACCAAAGGATGACTGCAAGACCTGAAAGTACATCGCTGAAGAAACCAAGTTCCTACTTTTGTCTGATCAATGATGAGAACTAGCAAATCTGTGCAAGTGGCACGTGACCCTCATCAGAAACAGTGCTAGGAACAGCCTGTCCAGCCTTCACATCAAGTTGCATTTAGCCATTAATTAGCTCGAACCAAGAACCTCCACTGCAGCTTCATAGTGCAAGAAGGGTTGAAAGAGCTGCAGGTGCCCACAGTGACACCATAAATATTGATCACAGTGCTCATTCCACTTCATCAGCCACAAAGCACACAATGGTGCTCAAGGGAGAGGAAAAGGCAGATCCAATTTTAATCACACTGCTGTACTAAAACACAAACCTCATGGAATATTATTTTAATTACTGTTCTTTACTTATGCCAATTGCAGTCTATTAAAAAAAAAAAAAAAAAAAGAGGTTTTTCTGGACACACTCAAAACTCCGAGCTTCCAGGAAGGTGCATCTACACTCTGTGAATCAGCCCTATGTAAACAACACCCAAGTGAGCTCTGCAACAGCAAAAGCAGTTTTTCAGCCCAGCACAGCACCCTGGGCTCATCAGAAACATAGGTCATTAACCAGGAAAACTTGGTGCTACCACAGCTGTTTCTGAGCTACAAACCCCCCTGGCAGTGAGGGGGCCCTACAGACTTGGTGGTTCATTCAGACTGACCTGCTGTGGTGGGTTGACCCTGGCTGGGCACCAGATGCCCAGCAAAGCTCCTCTCAGCTATGCCAAGGGAGAAAATATAACTAAAGGCTCATGAGAGAGATAAAGGTAGGGAGAGATCACTCAGCTGTTACAGTCACAGGCAATGCAGACGTGACTCAGGGAGATTAGTTTAATTTATTACTAGGATAATGAGAAATAAAACCAAATCTTAAAACGCCTTCCCCTCCACCCCTCCCTTCTTCCTGGGCTTAACTTCAGTCCCGATTTTCTCTCCCAGAAGCCACCCCTGTAGCCCCCCTGCTATCAAACCCTTGCCACACAAACCCAATACACCTCCATAGTACAGTACATAAATCCTAAACCACTTAACCTTCAAAAATATATGTCTGGGAATACTGCCAGTGAATATTTGAAAGGGATTACAGTAAATGTATTAGTTGTCACTGGAAATTAAAATATGGATTTCAATTGAAACTCTACATAAGAGGGACGTTTTCCCCCAAAATCCATTAGTTAGCAGCCATGCTGAATGAAGGGGAAATTGTACATCCAGCTCAGACTATGCAGGACAAGCTGATATATTTTAAAAGCTGCATTTTTATCTACTGAAATAAAACATTTTACTTTTTTATTTTTCTACTTTAATCAGAATATAACCTCATTAAATGACAGTGTGTGAAAAGAACATATAAACTAGAAAGAAAATATAAAAAATTTCTGAATAAATTAATGTTTATTGCTTTTAGACTTTGATATTCTGGTCTTTACTACTTAAATGCAGTTTAAATGTATTACTTGCCACGGCCTTTACGTTAAACCCAGTAAGTCTGCAATTTGTGATAAAATTCCTTATCTCTCTTCTTCTGAACCTACGCAGAGATCCAAGGTTAATTTGCAGATAATATTACTTCATGAAATAATTATCTTAGTCTCTAGTACTTAAAATAGCCAAATTCAAGAAAGATAGTTTTAAAAATGAAGCTGTTAGGGCTGCAGGATGGAGGCTGCTCCCACTGACACACCCCCACATGGCAGCATCTTCAGTGGGAGGCACAGTCTGGGTACCCCAAGCCTGGAGCAGCCACTCACCCAGGAATTCAGGGCAGGGATGCTCCATGTTGATGCACATGAAGGAAGAAGAGCCAGCCCCATGCAACCTCACCCTCCAAGCCCCCAAATGCGAATGGCAAAGCAGCCTTCTGCCCTCCTCACAACCCCGGCACCTGCCGGGGTTTCTCTTTTTCTCTTTTTCTCAAGAGAGAAAAATTACTCTCTTGAGCCATTCTTCCTCATCCTGCTAATTTTTCCAAGCATCCTCCTATTAAACTATACAAATATATTCATTTAGTAAACATCCCATTAACCAGGTCAGTGTACAGTATTCACAACTTATTATGGAGCAGCACCAAATCAGTCACAGAAGCAATTATGCAATTGTAGAGCAGACAACTCACTTTAATCTTAATGTGGGGCTGGGGATGTATATGTCAATGTTCATTCACATGACTCATTCATTTTCAAGTATTGTATTCCATTTGTTTCACCCTCACTCATGCAGCACTCATGTCTTTTGATCTATAAGCTTTGTGGGCTGTCAGAAAACACAAGCTCAATGTTCCACCCTCCACATCAGGGATTTTTTCATTGAATTTAGGGGTATTTCTAAGCTTCTATTGCCTGGGGGCAGTGGGAGAAGCTGGGCTAGATATTTAGAATCGAGACCTAAATAAGCATTAAAAAAAAAAAAAAAGTCAACCAACATTAAAGAATTGAAGATCTTTCCAGAACCATTTAAAATAGATGCTTGTAGAGAAGAGAAATCAGAGCTAAGCTTCTGGGATGTTATAGTTACAACAGGGGGGAAAAAAGTGCCTGTTAAAATCCCAGCTTTATTTGAAGACATACATTTACTGAAGCATCTTGGGAAAACAGGATGCCATATAATATTAACAAACAAGAATATGCTCTGTCAACCACATGCAGCACCACAGACATTTTGAAGACCTAAATAAATAATGTATTAGAAAACCTAGCCCAGGCTGAATTAATGCAGACTCCAATGATATAAATGAATGGCAGCAGTGGAATTATTTTCCTGGGATTTAAGTCGTATATAGCATTAATAGTAAAGGCCTTGAGATACTTATTGATAGGCAAGAAACTGCTATCTTTAGATCTATGCATGCCCAGGGAGCACTCTGCCCAACTTACAGTCTCAGAGAGTTTCCAAGAGAGTTACCAAATCACTCGGCTTTATTTGTAAACACCATGAAATAGAACAAAATACCCTCTTGGCTCTAGTCTCCTTTGACACAGCACTAAGTGTACAACAAACAGTGCTGACTTGGGAAATCTCCTGAAAGCGGGGCTGGGGGTGATGGGAATTTTGCATCTGGGAACAAAAAATGGAATTTGAACTTACAGGATCATCCTGGTTTTTACAATACCACAGGCAGCCAAGACTCAGCTCCTCCCTTGATGTGGGAAGGGTCCAGGTGGACATGACAGTGTCACCTGAAAGGGACCCTGTCCCTCCAGCAAAGCATCCTGGGCTCAGCCAGTCCCAGCAAACTCCCTGCTCACTTGCTAGTGGCAGATATATATTCTCCCTTCTTTCAGAAAAGTCGCTTTTCAAACTACAACCATCTCCCACCAGATCCAGTGCCTGAATTCCCATGGACACCTCTAGCCACAGGCCCACGCCAGGAGCTAACTTTGTGGGATTGTTTTTCCCTCCTCAGTAATATGAAAGGAAAAAGTACCATTGTCTGCATGCAGAGCCGCTGCCCCAGTCCATGTGGGTGTATTGGCTCATTTTTTTCCTTTTTTTTTTTTTTCCTGGGCTTGGTAATTACCATGACAATGTGAGGGTTCATTAGTAGCAACACCACCAGGAGAGTGATAGCAAAATTTAGACCACAGCTGTCAGAAAGGAACTGAGCAAATTCATGCTTACAGTCCACATCTCCACAGGATTTTTTAAATAATGCATCTGTCTTAACAACCATGGCAGGAGGATACACTAAAATTATACAGGATGGGAAGACTGGGCTTCAAATTGCAAAACACACCCCAACAATCCAGGATGATTCTGTTTCTAAAGAAACTCCACCTCATATAGACATTCTCTTCACAAACCTTGTTCTGACATTTGCAAGCTGCCTAAAGATACAAACTGAACAAGCTGTTTATTTAGAAAGGAACTATGAAATATCTTATCCCGTTACTTGTTTAACTCTCCTAAACAAAGGCAGTACCTTATTTGAGGCAATTACAGCCATGTTTCACAGAGACAGAAAGAAAAACACCGTACAATGGAATTTTAAATTGTTCTCAATCTCCTCACAGAGTTAATCTTTCTCGATTCACTAATTCACATTCACTGCAGCACTTCACAAAAGCTCCCATTTATTAAATACGAGATTCAATTCGCAGATAAACAATTCGATAATGTAATCTACACTTAAAATAATAGCTTGGCCTCAAAGTTTAGGGAGGAATTAGGAGTTTTCCCTTTTTATTGCTGTTCTTAGCATCATTTCTTGTCACAACCTCAGAGCTCAAGTCCTGTAATCAAGGTCCACTGGGCTTGTGTTTCCACACAAGGCAGGATCTGTATGAGGATTGAACGCTGTCCCACAGAACTCACGGAATTCAATGGGAAATCTGCCAATAGGAGGACATTAAAGAGCATTTAGGAGCTGCATCTCATGGCTGTTTTCCCTGCTCTGCAATTTCTCTACTGTTTTATCACATGTTCTTCTCCTTCCATTACGACCACCTGACTAATCACAAATTGCTGCCTAATGAAGAGTGCTGGCATTATAATACTTAATTAGAATTAAGAGGAAGATTTACTTTAAAAACCTGACAGACCAATATGCCCCAGAGCCAATCTCGCTAGTGCAGAACTACCCCAAAATTTCCATGTCCCAAATTCTTAATTAAAAGTTCGTCAAAACTTCTTCTTTTACGGGGGGAGCCTTCCCCTCTAGAATCCATTAACCTCCAAACAAGTGACTAAATTGTTTTTAAATCAGCTCTACTTCATAAACAGCTTGATAAAAAGAAACTTAAAGAAAGTACAAGACTTATCTTTCATTTCCACTCAACAGCCTTCAGAACTACTGTACAAAGGTGGCTCTCACAATCACTCCTGTCCAGCACACGACGTGCAGCACCGAAGGAATTTCTGCTGCAGAAAAAGCCTTCTGTAGGGCCACCCAGCAGGGAAGGATTAAATTACACAAAAAAAGCCCCTGCTTTTTTTCCTCCACAAAAGGGCTGTGGTCAGAGATCAATGTGAGGAGCTGCCTATTGAAGTCAGACTCAAATTATTCCCTTATTTAAACCTCAGGAGAAGGTTGCTGCTGACACCCTGAGCACAGCACACAACCAGACTCCAGGTGCAGCTCCTCCACCTCACCTGAGGAGCAGTGAGCACCGAGACCTCATGGCTGCAGGCTGCTCCCAGCCTTTTCTTGACTCCTCTGACTCCCTGCACCTCTGCAGGGAGACTGCCTGCACTGACTCCTCTGCATCTCTCCTCTCCCTCACCCCAATCCCTCCTGCAGACTGAGCTGGAGGGAGGCCCCCAGCCCCACACACCCCGGCTTCTTACAGATACTCCCTCCCAGGTGTCAGTCTCCTGTCTGCACAATCAGGTTTAGTTTATTTCTACTTCACAAAGAACTTAACTGGCTTATTCTGAAACATTTTTTTCCTTTCATGAGTTATATCATATGAGTTGGACTCTGTCCCACTAAGCCTCACATACCGAATGCAATAAAATACAGTTGGTTTCTTTACCCTAATGATCTCCCGTTTAATCTAAACCTTCTGTACTCTTGACTGTTTCTCTAAGCAAAAAAAAAGTCTTGGCTAAAATGATTTTGAACTGCGAATTGGGCAATTTTCTGCCTGTTTAGAATTTGAAAAATACCTCACGCATTAAAAATTATTTTCTGGCTTATTTTAGTCTGGTGTCCTAAGGAAATAAGGAATTGCCATTGTGCTGTTTATCCATCTGCTGAACACCAGAGAATTTTGAAACCTTCTATTAATGTAAATAAAATTCGACAGAGGGGTTGGTCTCTAAGATTCAAATGCCTGTTTGAACTACCTTCTCAGTGTTGGAGAAAGTCAGAAACCATTACTGGACTCTCTTGCAAATTAGCTACAGGATCTTTCAGAAAACTTGTGTGAGTGGTGTCATATAAATATAGCTGAATATCTGGTTAAAGACAAATGGTTTAAGGACAGTATTAATGCAAAAAACTTTGAATTAGTGTATCTCAAGGACATATTATTAGTAGGAAAGTAAACCTCAAGGAAATTTTGAGGTTACAACTGTGTAAATAAGATCTAAAATCACTGTCTCAAAACCAGGAGAAAATGCCACTGATGCAAATGCTATAAATAGCCACTGGCCATTTTCAGAGAGCCCCTTTCTATGTATCAAAACCAACAAGGATGGGACTAAAGCACCAAAATGCCATAGAGACTCCACTTGGGATGAGGAGGATGAAAAGACATCATAATATTCCTCAAGACACTGTGTGAGAGACTTAACACAAAAATCAAGGAGTGAGATGTGCTATCTTAATAGCTACATTTGTTAAACACTTCCTTCACTAGTAGAAAGGCAGTGAAATCCTTAACCCCTTTTGGAATGCACTTAATCCTAAAACCTAGAACCTTTATGGATGAGATTACCCTCACAGTCACATCTCCACCTGCTCCTCCTGGTACATTCAGCCACCTTTGGGTCACAGATCCAGAATCTTGTCCTCAGTAACACTTTTCTAAAGGATCCTTCCCCCCTTCCTCTTCCAGCCACACAAGTTAATTTTACAACTTGTCATCAGCCTGCCTTTCTAACACAGTTCAAGAAGGATCCTACTTTGCTCATATCTCCCCTTTCTGAAGCAGGGTTCCCTGAGAAATAAAATAACTCTACAAAAATAATATGAACTCAACATGTATGTGAAGTTCTGCTTAGTTTAAAGAAAACAGCCAAGCAGGTATTTTATGTTTCGTGCTCCATTTCAATGAGAAAACAGGAATTCTATTGGTACTTACAGGTATTTTTCTAGTCTTTTACTGAAACAGCCTGAGATTTTTGTCTAAAATAGGGGCAAAACTAAATAAAACAATTTCTTTTCCAGACTTAAAAAAACTAACTACAAATACTTCTGTGGTTATAAAATACAACAAAGGAACTTTATTTCAATCTCATAATCAAAAGGTTAGAAACCATCAAACTCAATATTCTCTTAGCATTAAAAACTAGTTTATAAATAAATAGTTTTAAACTATACATATGCATTAGCCCAGCATATAAATGTTAATCCTTCTATACAGTTTCTTCAAAGCACTTGCACCAAAGTAACAGACCTACAGGTCACACACACACGTCATGCTCTTTAGGTAACCTTTATCACAAGCTCAGATCAACTCAGGTCAAACTTAT
This sequence comes from Lepidothrix coronata, assembly GCF_001604755.1. NCBI lineage: Eukaryota > Metazoa > Chordata > Aves > Passeriformes > Pipridae > Lepidothrix > Lepidothrix coronata. The sequence goes on along the minus strand of NW_016690355.1, from coordinate 164,797 downwards.
TCCATAACATTTAAAACATAAAGGGCAATACAGATCTTGCCATTATAACTGATGTTTATATTTTTCTTAATGTTATAATTCCCATTTCTGAAAGGGCTACCTTGAACCTTTGTTCCAAATCTACAGGTGTTTGAAGCTCAGGTTAATTTTTAAAAAACATCATCACCTGTTGCTCCCTCTCGTGCAAGTGGGAGCTGGATCTTTGAAAATCAAAACAGCCACAGGGAAGAAGCAGCCTCTGCCCTCACCATTTTAACACTGCTCTGAAGTCTTGAAAAACATATTTTGGAGACATTAGGTATTAAAAAGGAGCACTAGGTACTGAAAAAGACCCTGGTTTTGCATAGCAATTCATTTGAGGGCTTTCTGCACTGACCACGAGCACACGCTAGGCTAGCACAGAAAAAAATATGTTCGCAGGTAGCTGTAATACCTTATACTGACAAGCACAGGAAGGATGAAAGTTTGACATATACCTAATCAACTCCACTGCATCTCCATCTGCCAAAATACAAGGAGCTAAAATTACCACTGGATACCAACTGTAGTTGCCTTCTGGATGACTGACACAAGACACATTACCAGCAATCGAAAAAGCACTCTCACAGTTTAGCTGGAAATCTTGCAACATATTTGCATTCAGAGATGAAGAAAATTAATCAGAATATGCTTGAGTTTATCCTCTCAATTCAAGCCAACTATCTCCCACCTTTCCAGCACTAGATATTTCATTCAGCCTGTGCTTTAGTGCCAATATTCCTGACTCCAAGACACAGATATTTACACAAACATAGCTAATACAAGAATTGTTTATAGACTTTTCAGTTTCTGTCTTCCTTGGTTTGTGGGCCACATGTTTGTTCTAATCTTGAATGAAACAAAACTGTTAAAGTGTGACTAAGCAAAGACAGCTCTAACTTTTCAGCAGCTTACCTTAAGATTAACCTAAAGCTGATCTTCTGCTTCTTTTGCAGACATCAATTTCGGTAGAGGATGCAAAGACAATAAATTCTCCTGAACTCATGGCAGTGTCTGTCCTCTGATTGTCTGTGCACCAGTCCTAGAGCAGGGCACAATCTGCATTTTGTCTTTCTAAATGTTTCCAGCAGGAGACATCAAATCTTTGGCACGGTACCAGCTGCTGTGAGGTAAGGCTTGATGGAGGTAACTAAATCCAGTCCACCTGGCTCATTAACAGCCAGCCTGCTCAAAGAGCACATCAATCTTTATGACTACAAGAAAAACGGGTCTCAAATCTACTGAACAAACCCCACACCATACTTCAGGATTCCTATAACACTCATCAGCCTTGCTACTAGACTGCAACATCCTCCTTCCACCACGGCCGCTAAATGAGAAATATGGATCCTATCTAATTGCCAGAAAGCTTTGCTTTTAGGATTTAGGATTAGCTTTTAGGATTTGTGCCCCTAACAGTCAGGAAAGCATACTGGTTTGGGATCAGCAGCTCCAGTGACAGGGTATGGTAGGATACACTCAGGAACGAAAAGGAGGAATGAGCAGCGTGGTGCAGAAGGCTGAGCCCCACAGTGGTAACTGAACCTGTAAGCTTGGAAAAGCTGGTACCTGTTTCATTTTATTGACTCTACGTGCAATTGTGTCGAGTAACTGGGTAATTTTACCACTCCCTCCAAAATAATTCTAAATCTCAGATGTGTAAGTTGTTTCACCTCCAGTTTGCATTTACATGACCAGTCCATAACTGTGTGTATTAATCACACCCTCCTCAGGCACAACTCCCATTGCCAGTTCTGTCCTGCTAATGCTGACAGCACACAAATCTGACCAGAGCAGTTTATCAGTCTGTCTTTTCTAACCTCAATGACTCCAGAAGCTGAGACAAAACAGCTCCTAATCCATTGACCAGCTACTTAACTTTTAACTAGACACTGTTCTCTTATTCCCTGTGTATCACTGGGAGCTCACTCTCCTCCCACACCCTGCTCAGGATGTCACAGCCCTCATGGGCACTGAAGAAAAATTGATTTTCATTACTCCATTTGTTAAGGTCAGACTAAACAAAGGTGCATTTCCACATTAACTTGAAAACAAGTGTTTCAATTTTACAAATAAAACCTCTTCTTTTGGTTTCCAAAAGTTTCTGTTTCTAAAATAAGGAATTACCACAATCTAAGCTTATGCTACTCTTACAGGAGAAACAAAATCTCAATGTATCATTAGATACAGTGTTGTGTCACTGGACTTGATGCATCAATGGAAATTGATATGTCACAAAGAATGTATTTCAGACTTATTTTCAATATATTGAATGCAGTCTTTTCTCTGAGAAATAAAACAGACTCTGCAAATTCACTCTATATCACTAATCCATTGCAAAATGAAAAATCATGAATTCTACCCAGGTAAGAACTTTGCTGAGATTGGACTCGATGATCTTAGAGGTCTTTTCATACCTAAGTGATCCTATGATTCATGTTGAAAGAGGACACTGCTACCTTCATGCCCTCAAACAGGAATAAAACCAGCTGTCACCTCTCCTTGAAGCCCCTTCTTCCTGGAGGATTGAGGTGGGAGAACATAATGCAGGCTGTCCCTGGGAAGAGCCTTTCTTAGGGACCACGGGACATGTTGGGATGGACCTGGGAGCACAGACAGGTAACTGAGCACACTGTTGTTAACATCCTACCCCCAAAGAGTCTTCAGCTTCTGTAAGTGCAGAGCTTCACTGTCAACCCATGGCAGAACATAATATTGGATCTTAAAATAACACTGCTTTGATTACCTGACTTCCCTTTACTCTTTGCTTCAATTCCAACAGGAATTCAGTGTCTGCTCTGTCAATTGAGCCGTGTGAATAATAGATTTCTCTTTGGGCACTGAACCAAAACAAAAGGAAAAAAAAAAAGGAAAAGGAAGAAAAACTGTATAACTGTTTAAAGTAGTCTGAAGAGAGACTGGGGCTGGATTTAGGAAAAAAGTAATTTCAAGATAAGGCAAAATGTTTGTTTAATATGAAAGGAATATTTTGCTTTTATGTTAACAACCTCTTAAAAATAATTCAATTTTTTAATTTTGTTTAAGACTAGTTCATTTATCAAAAAAACTCCAAACATTAACCCTTTGATCTAAAAATGCTGAAAGAAAATATTTTAACTCTGAAATAATGTTCTCCAGTTTTACAAATAAAACTGTCAGGTGAAACAGAAATTTGGGAATAGACGTATTTCAATCGAAAGGTGTATTTTTTCAGTGAACTTACTAACACTTAAAAAGAAAAACCCCCTCATTTTCTTGACAAGTGTCACATTCTAGATACCAACTGCCTAGAATCAAAGAAATAAAGAGAGAAATAAAACAAAACTGAAGCTACTGTCCCCAGTGCTGCCAGAACAGCAGTAGCAGTGCTCATATACAGGTTTTCTGCTTGAAACCAAAAGAAGCAACAGGCCTAGAAGTTCAGTGAACACCCTTATTTCATGGGTTTCTTCTACTCACCAACCTCTGCAAATACACCCTGGGGTCTTGGGGGGTTTGGGTCAGGTTGTTTCTTCTTCTGGCATCACACTGCCGAAATGAGGACGATTGATTTTTCACTCCAGAAGGATTTCAGCTCCTGCCTCTCCTCACTGCCACTCGTGCAGCCCCGTGTCCAGCAGCCCCGAGGCTCAGTCATCCCAGGCTCAGGTAAATCCTGCAGCTTGAAGCCAGCATCTTATTCCACTGAGACTAGTTAAAGAAAACATCTTGCTACCACAACAGCTATGGCAGGAAGCGTTTTATGTCTAAGCCACCACTTTGGCAGATTGTCTGCAGCAGGGATGTTTGCCCCTTACAGCTGTGAGTCCTGAGACCTGCCTGATATTAATTTATCAGGTATGGCTGGGAAGAGTGCACAGAAACCCACAAAGTTCCTGGGAGGAAACTAGTGAGGCAGAAGCTGCTGCAGATGGTGTTTCTGTGACAGGTCCTAGGAATAGTCCTTTGGGTGCTACAGGAGAAGAGAGACAGCAGCATTTGTCTGGGCCCCTCTGGACTCTGCTCCTCTGGGCTCAACATCTGCATCTCCCCAGCACTGCATGAACTGTGCATGAATAAGGAAGGGAGAGATTATTCAGAACTATTATAAATACTGTCCTCAAAAAGGCAGACAACTCCATAAGTTTGGATTGTCAGGTTGGATGGGGCCCTGAGGTACCTGGCCTAGTGAGTGGTATCCCCGCCCATGGCAGGGGGGTCAGAATGAAATGGTCTTGGAGGTCCCTTCCAAGCCAAACCATTCTCTGATTCTATGAATTTTAACTCCCATAAACTGAAGAAACCCTGACATCCAAGCTGACACTACAGAAAGGCAAATACTCAGCAGCTTTTGAGCTGTGACTAGACTTGTTAACAAGGAGTAGAGCAAAAGAGCCAGAATCCAGTAAAATCACACGACCTTTGCATTAAACCTTGTTGCTGATCTAATAATTTCTGATTAAAACAATTAAGCCTTTGGGTATGAACTATTTTATATTTTTGATTACTTAGACAATATGCTGTTCACTGTCACAGAGAAACTGTCTTTGCTACTAATAATTCTTCTGGTAGGAATCAGAACAAGCAGAAGCAAATTAATAAATGATGACATGGGAATTACAACAAAATAGATTGACGACTTGTGGGTATGATTATGAATAATAATATTTTACAATCTATTCATGAGCACTGCTAATAGGTGAGAATTCGTTTATAGTATTGTCAGAAACATTTATAAAATGCTCGGAAAAGGAATTGTTACTTTTATGAGTCATACTTGTTATTTCACGAATTTATTGTTATAGTTCCCCTTACGTACGTTCTCAGGTTGTACTCCTTACCATAATGACTACTCTGTTCACAAGCTACACAACAGGCATTTCTAAAAAAAAAGCACAGTTTGGTTTGGCATTTATCTTGTTTCAATCGTATTTTCTATCATTATTGCAGCCTAAAATAGATACGGAAAATAACAATAAAAAGTGTACCCAAGTTGCTTCATCAGACTGAACCCAACATCATTTATGAGTTAAAATACATGTTTATATATTTCTTAGCACTTAAATCAAACAACTGTGAAACTACCCATGAAGGCAGAACTTCTCCTGACTGGACTGAGGTTCTACCTGCTGATCCTGAGCCGAGTCCTGCTGTCTAAGGTTATCTGCAGTTTTCTGCACTCTACTAGAGCACTAAGTTCCCCTTCACTCACCGTACTCTCAATGCTTGTACCTCTTGCACAGACAGAAGCAGCAGAGCACACAAAAGATTATTATGATCACTGTCTTCAAAAACAAGAACCGCAATACATTTTGGCTACTGCCCAATTGCACTTGAAAACAAGAAAGTTTTAACCACGTCCATGTTTTGCGAACTGGAAAGTTTTTAGAGAGTTATTTTCATCTGGTCGATGCACAGTAATGTTTGTCGGTTCTAATAAAAACCACCCAAAATCAAATGTCAAATACTTGCAACTATCTGATCAAGAATACATTACAAACAGGCAATTATTCAATTCCTTGTTGAAAACCCAAAACAACAACTCTGAGACAAATCACAAATAATTTGAGTTGTCTGTGAATATAAAAAAAAGAGTTTTCAAATAAATTCTTTGATCTGAATTATAGATCCATGTACCCAGTGATACACTTACACCATCCAATTTTCAGTATCATCATCAATTTTCCTATAGTAGTCTTTTGGCTTTGCAGACTTTCCCAAAAGTATCCATCGTCCTCCATTAGCTAAATAAAAAACACTTTGCTGAAAAATTTTGTTTGGAAAAAGCATGCAATAGAGGTCTTTTGCCATTCTATGCATTACTTCACATTGCATTTCTATGCATTATTTTGTTTCATTTGATTTATTACACTACTGTCTTTTGTTGATACAGAAGAAGAGCACTCAAGGGATATAGACCAGACAGTAAGAGCATCTCACACGCATCATATACATGTTCAGTATCTTATTAACAGAGATTAGAGACACTGCTAGTGGGAGCAGACACCTAACAATGACAAAGTAATGAGATTATTATTGTCTTCTCATTACTCCTCATCTATGCCAAAGTACCGCAAATCACAAATTACAGACTCCAGCTACTCCATAAAAAAACTGCTGTACACGGTATGTGCTCTGTGGAGGCCACTTCATTATTAGAGATTAACCTATTTAAGGAACAAAAAGTCATTTCTGTACCTCTAGATTAAGTGGAAGTACGAGTGCTACATCACTGAAATTCATACAAATCCTTACAAAGAGATACTGCTTTGAGAGGGAAGTCTTCAGAGAAACCTTGCAAACCACAGTTTAGATCCGTCTGTGACATGCTCCTGGGTTGTCCAAACTCCAGCTCAGGCCAGCAGCCATTTGTTACCTGGGTCAGTACCACAAAATCTCACCAGAAAGGATGGATTTTTAATGTGGGAAGAAAGGACACTACAAGGGATTCAAAGGTGGAGTTTCAGCTGGAGGAACCTGTTTGTTATCCACTGCTCCCTGCTCACCTCTCTCATGGCACAGGTTGGCACCATGGACAGAGAAGGGCTAACGCCTTGTGAACTTCACTTGCTGTCTATCAACATATTTCAGAGAGAAAGAGGCACCTCCAAGCTCCACCTTGCTGGAGGGAAGTTTAGTCCAGCTGGATCCCACAGGCTCCAGCAGCAGCAGCAAAGTCCTCTGCTACGGGGCGGGACTGAAAACACGGCCACTTCCCCTCCACTGCAATCGGTGTGATTGAAGCTTGTTTTAGGCAAGTAAAAAAAACAGTCTCCTCATGAAAAGGGCCTCCTGTCTCTGAGCCCTGGGGAGCAGCAGAGAACAGCCCAGTGTTACACAGCAGAGCACAGGCTGAGGAAGGACTCAGGTTCAGTCACACTGTGGACAGAGAAAGAAGCGAAGGTGGGCAAGGGCAAGAATGTGTGATGCCAAGCTGTTCTGCATCATGGTTGATACAAACAGCACTGAGATCAGCTCCTTCTCAAGAGAAGTCAACCAACACACTGCAGCAAGAACAGGAAAAAGAGTGCCAAAAAGTCTAGCATTCATGTGAAAATGAAGGCGTCTTGCAGACAGAGAAGACCCAAAGTACCCTCATGAACATACTCCAGGCCCAAATGAATTGTTATTAAGATGATGATACAGTGGATTTTGTCACGTAACAGGGTCCAAAAAAATTATTATTTTCATCCTTGTAGGCTTTCAGTGGGAATACTAAACAACAATGCCAGGCATCGATGATGGAATGACTGGATAAATTACTGGATTTTAGGAGACAGAACTGAATTCTAGAAAAGACGCTCAAGTAAATGCAAATGCCAGCACATAATACAGCTACCCTAAATGCTTTCAGCAGGACCCTTACTTGCACAGAATA
>NW_016690355.1:0-157411 GCF_001604755.1 Lepidothrix coronata | reverse complement strand
CATGTGTACAATAGTAAGCATGAGCATAGGCCTTATGCTATTTTACCTGTAATTGATACATTGTGTTTCACATGACTCCCTCCTGGCCTCCTACTACCAACTAACCAGCTATTCCAGGTAAAACACATTATGCCAGTCTGACACTTACTCCAGCTTTTAGCTAAAAAGAGAGACTACTTCTTGCAAAGGAAATTTACCTAAGAGAATATTACAGAAGGAAATAAAGTTATGAACAAAGCAACTAATGTTACTGGATTCAGGGAAGAAGAAACAATTTGATTTTTTTTTTTGAACTTCTACTTTAAGGACTCTTCCAGACCTCTCCTACACAACCAAAAATTCAGAAAGGCTTAAAAGTACTATTAAGCAGTGCTTCTAACCTGCCTAGTGATACGGATACTTCCTTGTGAAACCTTCTCAGTTATAACTGGATACTGATCACGTCTAGTGACAATGTTTGTCCTGAGGTGGCAAGGTGGGAAGAATGTTTATTTTGTAACTAGAATATGCACAGAGTAATTGAAATTAAAAGGGTACTGTGAGATGTCCAATACCTTGTTGAACAACTGAGTGAAGAAGAGGCACTTCAAAGGCCTGGCTTCTGTAGGATCATAGCCACAGAGAACAGTTTGATCAGAGATCAAGGAGCATCTGCCCAGGAACGTGCTCTCCTTCCCAGCCACAAGTTGGTGCATAGACATGGATGTTGGCACAGTTCTAACAGTGTGAATTACATGGTGCTCCTTAGCAATACCATCCATCTGCACACTTCACTACAGGCCTGGACCTACAGTTACGATCACAGATCAGCAGAAACCACTCAGACAAAATCCACAGTCAGCTCTTTGCTCCCCACTATATTCTGGCTGTGTCATTTTATAACAGTTGAAGATTTCTTTTTCTCCCCCATTCTCAAAAATTTACAAGAAACCCACACAGATTTAAATGTATTTCAGGAGAATCTGTGCTCTTCAGACAAAGCAGCCATCATTTCTTTCTGTCAGGTTCTAATGCCTCGTGAAGGACACACTATTTTAACCACTTGCCAATTAACCCCTCCTGTTACCAACTTCAAACTGTTTCCTGTGATCGGTCTCAGCACCATGTAAAAGAACAATTCTCCATTTCAGACATAATATCAGGCTCTAAAGTTGCACAATTTTGCCACTTTTGAGATGATAGTACAGTCTTGCTGCGACTAAGGACTGCAAAATCGTGCTCCAAGTAATTGAATCTAAAGATCTGACAACACTGACCTTATCAAGGAATGAAACCTTTGGCTGAGGTTCAAACCAAACACAAGAAATAACATCTTGCTGGTTGTTTGTAAACGTCATATAAAAATGTACTTATTCATTATTAGCAACTTGTACACTGAACACTCTGCAGGTCTCCAACTGCAGGTCTCAAACTGCTGCCAAGTGAAGGATTACTTGGTACAATCATTTCAGTGACATCTTAGTCCTGTATTAATTTTGGCAGCGCAACCAAGCATCCCTTCTCATGACTGTAACAGGGTTATCACAAGATAAACATTCAGACCACACACTGAGGATAGAAGGAATAGAAGAAATAGAGGATAGAAGAAATGCTAAGGGCTGGGTTAAGATTTTGAACGCCCATAGTGCTGCTGACCCGAGTGACAGCCTCAGTTTAGTACAAGATGAGCAAGAGGGAGGATTCTAGGCAGAACCAGGACACTGGTATCCCACTTTTGTGGTGATAAGGCCAGGAATGACAGCACATGACCTGCACTGGTGAGTCATCTCCCTTAGGATAAAATAGAAGAGGAAGCTCCAGGCAAAATCCCAAGTCCTATCAGCACCAGGCTCTCATGAGCAACACAGCCAACTCAAAAAGCTCAAACTTCCATGAAAATTCAGTACTGAGATACTTTAAATACTCGCAAATGTCTTCAGCAAAATGTCATTTTAGAAGCAGACACAAAAAACCACAAATGGCTTTTGAGACCATACCACTGCTCACCTTTCCTGCTCTTGCAGATGGCGTTCAGGATGCGGTGTCCAGGCCCACATTTCCCATGGTCAGTCACACATTCTCCTTCTGAAACGACCCACTCGTAGCACAGAGGGTCTTCACAAGGAATAGACTCCACTAAATGGGGACAGCCCGCCAGGGTGCCCACTGGATCCACAATCACTTGCCTTTGTCTCATCCTAAAGCCTGGAAAAAGCGGAACCAAATTAAGTGGACAACAGCAAAAATATTTATACAGTCACGTAGCAGGAATAGGACTATACAGGGCACCTGGAACAGGGGGATAAACAAGAGTACAACATTTACAAACTGGATTGGCTGGGATGGCACTCAGCTGCATGTGCCCACTTGGCTGTATGTGCCCACAGCTCAGCCATGCAAAATCTGAGTGTGTAAAAGAATTCCAGCAACCCACATTTTTCACATTTCTTTTTCCCTTTTATCAACATCAGATAGAAATACACATGTCAAAATACTGAAATTTAGCAGTGATGCATACATTAATGCAATAGCAGCATTAATATAAAAAGAGAGGAACAGTTAAGGAACTGAAGATATAAAGGACATCTATACTCTGCCTGGGGATCTACTAACAAAAAGATTTGTTTTGAGACACAGCAGAGCAGTTTACTAAGAAATTAGTATTCTGCTTTATGAAGGTGTAAGGTTTTCTGATACATAATGCATATCAGACCTCTTTGAAATGACATCCTATTAAACTGGAAGATTCAAATGTAAAGTGGAAGAAAAAGGTTACAGAAATAATCATAGAATTGATTACATAATCTACCTCCTCTGAATAAAGCCAAAAGTCATGTTGCTACATAAAATGCAGAACTAATACACAAGTATCTTTCAGCATGTCCTGTTATGTAGATGACACAGAATTCTGAGAAAAAGGAAGAAAAAATATATGGTGGTCTTTCCTCCAACAGTCTCAGAGCAGGGGCAAATATACAGCCTTAGTAGAGGCCACATGGAAATGTTCTGCCCATGAAACAGAAAAGGAAATTAAAAATAAAACATTCCAAAGAACATAAAAGATCAAACTTTCACAGTTCTCAAATAACCAAAAAGAAATTATTCAAAACTATTCAAACATGAAATGCTTTTGCAAGTATTTATATTTGAATATTCATTTTTTATTATTTCTCTTTTAATTTGAAAAGTTTTGATCAGTTCAAATCATTTCACAAACTTAGGCAGTTTTCAGAAAAGTGTAATATCCAAACAATAATATCCACTCCCTGACATGGACTCCAACAGTCATCTTTCCAACTCAGAGCCTTAGGAAAGGCTCTGCAAGGAATCCCAACATGTTGCAGCAACAAACATGTGCAGCAGTCAATTAAAATCCAGGAGAGGTTAAATTATATTTGTATATCCTTCTTCAGGAATTTAAACCAAACCCAGGAGAAGAGAACAACCTCTTGTGTCAGGCAGACTGCTGATTTCAGGGCTGTGGGATGCACCTTAGTCCTGACACGTTCCAGCCAGCTGCATTGCCCTGGAATCCGGGCATGCAGCAGGACTTCCAAGGGGAATCAGAGAGGAGCAGCCTGGCTGCTGCTAGCCCAAGAAATCCTCCTTTCTTACAAGTGCAGTGCAGGATAAAGGAATCTGAATCAGCTTGAAAAATTCTTATCTTTTTTTTATTTCTCACACGAATAACTGCAAAAAGCTTTTAAAGGTCACATTCCACTACACACACCTAAGAGCTTCATCCTATGTTCGATTAATTTTTAAAAGGAAAACACATTAAGCTCCCGATGTAGAATTTGACACCGCTGCCTTTGCAATGTTATTGCAATATTCTGTGGCCTGCCTTAGACCCCCTCAATGCTGCCCAAGGAACAGAGAAGGGCTGCCCTCACCTCTGGCTCCGTGGCGGTGCTGGCAGTTCTCGTGCAGGCAGGGACCCCACGCCGACCACAGGGACACCACGCACTCGGCCGGGCACGGCAGGTGACACACCTGGGAGCTGGAGGGAGCAGGACCCTGGCACAGCTTCCCATCTACTGGTCTAGCAACTAAGAGATAAAAGAAAAAAAAGGAAATCAAGGCTGCGACTTCGCCCTGACAGCGCTCCAGGAGTTTACTGCTGACCTTTGTTTTCCAAAGTGCACCAAAATCCAGTGGTTTTTTTCAGGGTCTTATCTCCCTGAGCAAAAAGTTAATCCTGTGTTCAGCAAGGCACGTAGAAGTTTTATCTAAATTGTCCGTACTCAGCAAGCCAATTAAGACTATGCTTAGTGGTAAACAGGAGCTTTAAATCTAAATTCAGTGCTGATTTTTGACAATGCTGGAGCAATAAACTGGAATCTAATCCCTGCATTTATGGCCTCTTTGTACCAGACTGGATAGAAAGACATCTAAGAAGGAAATCCAAAAAGTTCATGTTGCAATTGGGAGCCAGGCAGAGGCAGGTGACTACAACCCAAGCACGGGGGAATCTCCCCAGCCCCGTCCCCTTCAGGGGCACTGCCACCTCTGGATTATGGATGAAGGGTCCATACTTTTGAATTTCGTTCATCTACTTCCAATAAAATTGAGCAGAGATCTCGATTTCTTCTATGCAGACACATGCAGGAAGCATCTTTCATGCCTGGGAGGTGAGACATTTACTGGAGTTGCCAGGCATGAATCTCCAATCCTCTTTACCCCAGAAATGAGCTGACTCCAAATTCTGCCAAGGACCAGTTTACTTGATACCAACAATAAATTTGGAAATTTTACTCCCTTTGTATTTCCATTTAACATTAGAGATTTCTAGTTTCAATTAACTTCCCTCGCCTTTTTATTTGGGGCAGAGGAAGGAAGGAAAAGAACAGGAAAGACTCTTCAATCTATCTTCTGAGTCATTATATGATATTGCATTTTAATTACATTATGGGCTGAATTTGGCTGTCTCTTTAGATAAATCAATATCAAAGAAGTCTTTCAAAAGGCTTGTTTGAGTTTACTCTGCCATGGTATTACCAAGACTTCATTAATTTTTATAGCTACTGAGTTTGTTTTATCCTCATTTTTATTTTTAATGTCTGTTTTTCTTTGCTTCCATGCATGGAATTGATTTGAAAAGAATTTATAAAAACATGCTCAATATATGAGTAATCTTTTCTTTTTCTGATATTTTACCACTTTCTTTAAAATGAATAATTTGAAGAAAAACACAAGTTCTTTTTATTTTTTTTGAACACAAGACTTCAGTGCTCAAAATCCCCATACATTTTGATTTGCACATCCTGAAGCTGAGACTTCAGACAATATCAGTGCTTATGATTCCAGCTCATCAGAATAACAGGATTAAACAACAGTGTGATTTAATACTCAGCTGAAAGATAATATATTAGTAAAAAAGACCATTTTCTGAATGACTTCTGAGACACTGTAAGGCCTCTGACATGTTCATTTAGAGATTTGAACAAGGTGGCATAAATCCAATTCACCTGAATGCTCACACAGAGAGACCTTTTCTGGAGACCTTGCAAGAGAAGTGACAGACAGAATGAAATAAATATTAAGAGTTTTAAAGATAAGAGTATTTCTTTTACCAAGAAGTCTCATGCATGGCTTAACCTGCCTTTCAGCATCAAGCTTTGCAAAACTGTATCAGTTGTTGAGTTCACCAGAAGAAATGAAAGGAAATAAAACTGAGTGCAGATGGTCAACACAAGGAATGAAGTCCAGTCCTACTCTGCTCTAATTCAAGGTGTCGGTGCCAGGAATGGCTCTTTCCTCCTCACTGCTTTTTAGATTTCTATATTGAATTTAACTATTTAAACATGGAAGCCACTCTATAAAGTCAGATTGCTCTCCTGCCTTGAAAACCAACCAGTGCGCCCAAGGGTATTTTAAATTGATTTTGGATAAAAGAAAAACAAGAAAAATTGATCACAAAAAGTTAAAGGGCCTACCAGCCATCCCAGACTCATGGAAGTCTTCCTGTTCTGAAGGATTCTTCCTATTCTGAAGGAAATCCCTGCCTTCTTCTCCCTGCCAACCATCTCCTGCTCCTCCTCCTCCCTCGGGCTGATGCCCTATTTAATTCTAGCACTGGGAGTTCTTTTCCCAGGACCTACATCCTACCTGTCACTGCAGTAAGACTGCTTGATTACTCACTTCCTTAGGTAGTTCTTTATATTCCATAAAAGGTAAATCAGCAAATACCATTCTAATCAAATACACAAATACACTCTAAGTCTGTGCCAGCTTTTACTCACTCTACACTGACTACAACACCATGTATATGTATATACAACACCATCCTTTTCCAACACCAGACAGGTACAGAGAGCAAGTTTCCAACACGATGGCCAGAGTGACTGGATGGACCAGCAGAGTCCTCTTTAAAAGAATTTCATTCCTTTTTAGTCATTTGATTAAAATCTCTGATTTCCATCTGTTTTATTTCAAAGCTTGATGTGATTTTCTATTGCTATTCTTGCATACCCTAACAATTTTTTCTTTTTCTTTTTTTTTTTTTTATTTTAAACTAAGGATACAGTGGACTTTTTCTGTGAACCTTTTAAACACCAAAATCCTCCCACACTGCAGCCTCCAAATGGCACAGGTAGCCTGGCTGGTGATGTCCTGTTCAGGAAAAAAGCCTGACATTATGCCTATGATAAATGAACACAGTTGCTAGGAATGTCTTTAGGAATAGGCCAGCCTTCTGATTTTGTTCAGTAATTGACTCTGCAATGGCATTTTCCTACATTCATATATAAAAAGTGCTTTTTTTGTAATTATTTTCTTGGAACAATATCAGCCTTTTTTTGGGGGGGGGAAGGGGAAAGGCAGAAGCAAGGGAAGCGAAGAGTGGGAGGAGGAGGCAACATCTCTGATTCAAGTAGCAGCTTATTTATGACACTTGTTCTTACCTTTTAAAATCCTGTGTTCTTCCCAATCTATAGAACAAACTTGGAAAAGCAATCAAGTACTAATCTGGGAGCCTCTGAAACATTGCACATTTCTATAGCTGTTATATTGAATCTCTCCTTTATAAATGCGACTGCAGCTGTTCCCAGCACCAGTGTCTTGCCTCAAGTTGGAATTTTACTATTTGCTGTTATTTTCAGGTTATTGCTACCAGCAGGAGATAATAAATTGGGTTCTAAAGTGTCTTGTTTCCCTATATATTTTTACTGAGGTAATGATTTGGAGGAAGAGTGGAAGAGGAAATCAGCTCTGATATGATTATTTCCATAATGTAATTTTCAGCCAATAAATAAATTATCTTTGAATACAGTCATGTGGACAGATACTTGCAGGCACACATACCAACACTGTGTTAAAAGCAATGCTGACCAGACAGAGGGAGAAATGCATAGGATAGCATTTTGGATGCAGGGATTCCTGTCAAATACGGTTTTTCAACTCCTCAGGAGGTAAATAACTTTTTTTTTTCCTGGACCTTAACTACATTTCCCTTTTACAATGAAAACCCAAGTATTTTTGATATTAAAATCAAAATGAGACATTTCTAAATATCACTAACATATCTGGTATACACACAGAGGTACCAGGTCTGTCTCTTACATATTGGTGCAGCCGTATTTTAGGTAATATTCAATTCTGAAGGAAACAAATCCATATGTTTACCATTTCTTTTGGCAAAACTAACCCAAATTAATGATTTCCAGGGTACAAGAAAGGTACCAGAAAGGGATGGCGTATCCTTGTGAAAGTTCTTACCGCCTCTGCCAGGACTTGTAAACCAAAGACACCTGGATCAATACAAAGGGAAATTACTTGAGAAAATCACAAAGGAATGAGTTATGCTATAAAAACACCTTTGTGTGTAAAACACAATAGGGATAAACCCAGCACAACGTCTGTAAGCAATTTCTCTAACCTGAAAGACTTATAGCAAAACCAAAATATTACACAAGGGAGAAGTGGTGAGTGCAGTTTAAGCAGCCTGGAAATGGCACCAATCCCAGCCCATTGCATCCCTCCATTAAGGAGCCTAATGCACGCCATGCCTGATGGAAAGGGTTCCTTTAGGCTTTCAGGAAGAATCAATTAGTTTTGAAGTCACCAGGCACAAAGTTGAAGCCCTATTTTCAATTAAAACCTATTTAATAGACAAGGAACAACGTATGAATAGAAGGCTGATCACAGCATGAAAGAGGGTTAATAGTGGACTGCCAAGAGCAACAACAGTTTAATGTATTCCGGAACAATAAAGATCCTTACAATTTTATTAAAGTGACACAGGCAAAAAGTACCCCTGTATCCATATCCTCTGCTGTACAACAGGACTGTGATCCCAGCTGGAATACTGTATTGTTTTGCTGCAGCAGAATTTGTGGAGATTAACGGCAGAAACCACAGATCTGGCAAAAATTCAGAGTGAACGTGGGGCTTCCCACCAGCAGCCACATGACTGAGCAGACCAGAAGTGACAAGTCATTAAGAGTGTCCAGGAAAAACAGTGGAGGCAACAGGGATGCTGGGACGGCAGTGAAGGCAATGATGGGAAGGAAAAAAGGCTCTGCGGGATGTTTGAGCCTTTTGGCTGTTACCCAGGAAAGGCTGGAAATCACTGGGACAGACCACCAGAGAGGGTGAGAGAAGTCACAAGGAAAACAACGGAAAAAACCTAAGAAACAGTGAAGAAAACCCATGAAAATTTCATTTCATTTATCTCCAATGTCTTCTGTTCCAGGACAAGCCCAGCCACCATTGGCTCCGTTCTCTCTCCACAGTGTCCCAGTTTGTGGCGTCACCTCGTACATACAAATCTTTTTAATTTTCCATCTGACTCAGTGTTATTGTCTGAACACAATGCAGCTCCCTGGCCTCATAACAACAACAGGACAAAATTACGCAGAACAAACCATCACTGTTTTGAATAAAATGAATCCAGTTCCAGTGGCAGGAAATAATGACAAAAATACAGATGCAATTAAAATCTTAGCTTTCAAGGGTAAAAGCCTGAACCAAAACCTTGTATCTCACGTGAACTAACTAGGCTGCATATTATTTGCTAGATACCATGGCCAACTGTACAAATAAAAGTATTTATAAAAGTATAACTATTTCATGGTCATAACAAATAGCTCGTTGACAAAAAAAAAGGCCTATTCTTTATAAGGCACCTCTTAGAAGGCACACTTCTTTCACTGTCAAAGCCCTTTTATACATTATTCTCTTCATTTTAGTTTAATTAGTTTCAAGACATGAAAGAAGTGAAAATATTATACCTCTAAAAGACATTAGGGAAAATGTTTTTTTCCTTAATGGATTCAAACTAAAATTTTTGAAATACTCATTTAAACACTACTGTCAAGCACTGCAACGATCTGAATAAAATCATTTCCTCTGCTGCTTCTAAAGGGTTTCCCCCGAAGAAGCCAGCTGTTACATATTTATTTTTCCATTATGTGAGTTGTATCTCATAAATTCTGCTCAGCATTTGGTGAGCTTACAGATCAATAACTCGGCATCCCAGAATATAAATCTGATGCAGACTTCCCTGAATATATTTCACACTTCAGAGGTGTATTTCTCATCTTTTCAAGCCAGTGCGGTCATCCCAGTGACAAACAACTAGTTTGCTAGTTTGGGACTAGAGGGGTCCTTGGGGGGGTTGCTCTTCCACTTGAGAATGTGGTTTCTGGGATTCAGGTCAACTAAGCCCCAGGCTGGATGCTCCTATTGCTGGACCATGAGCCAGCAGAAGAAAGCTTTTTTCACACCACTGCTGACCATCAGTTCTCTCCCCCACCATGGTTCTAGTCAAGTTTTCTCATTACTAATATATTCTAACCTATTCTTTTTCAACTTCATAAACCAGACAAGGACAACAGGATTTAAACATCAAAGTTCTTAAATTCTAATTTCCGTAGAGTAAATTAATCTTCTCATTCCTGCAGCTTCACCAGCATAAATTTACAGCAACAAGAACAAGAACAAAAAAAAAAAAAAAAAAAACCAAACAAAAAGGAAAAAAAAAAAAAAAAGAAAAAAAAAGGTGTGCATTTAATACAGGGCTCGTATTCCTCACAGGGTTCATATTCACTCCAACAGTGCAGAACCTGCATCAACTCCTACGGGTAGCTTATCTCCATCAACACAGTCTTTTCCCAGTAAATATGCAGGATGGTAACAGCCATAAATGACAACAACTTGCACAACCAACTTCCAGTTTCTAAAGAGCTGGACCTGGTGGCTCACAAGACACCTGGCACCCAAGGGGATGGCGGCACACACAAATCGGATTCTTCGTTGGTATTTCTCTCTTCCCAAAACTACTTCCATAGTTTACTGAACAGATGCCACATGTACCAATTTGAAACACTAATCCCCCAGAAGACAAGCACTGGAAGATCATGATTCAGAGCAGAACAAAGAACTTGCAGGGGAAAAAAATGTGGTACCTTCATTAGGAAACAGTGTACAGAGCAAAGGAGGAAAACCAGAATATTTTAGAGCTAAAAAAGACAAAAGGGCAGAAAGAAAAAGATGAGGAAAAACAGAGAATAATACAAGATACGAATGAAAGGAGTTCTCAAATTAATCTCTGGGCAAACTCCAAAGAGGCACAATTTTCTGGAAAATAAAACACAGTGCCAAAACATCTCCCATATGGGAATCAAGAACAGTCTGAAAAGTTCACTCATCAGATAAGAAAGGAATAGATATTTTTGTCTATCAGCAGTAGGGAGAAAGCTCAATATTTTGAGGAAAACAAGAAAGTATAAAGGCCATAAAATCATCATTTTGAGAGTTGTATAAGTTGGAGTTAGATGAAAGTGGAGGGGAACAGTTTCGGTTTCAGACCATTTTGTGATTCTGTCAGTAAAGTGGCTTGTAAGACAAAACTACATAAGGGAATACACACAGGGATGGATCAGAAAGTAACCATTAGACCTGAAAAGGTACTTGAGTATTTTCCAAGTCCTTAACTCTAAACAGACTAAAGGAGGTTTTGCTGCTACAGCTGGTGAGACACAAATTTATAAAAAAAATCTGATTTAAGATGAACCAGGTGGAATTGCATCCTAAAAATAAAGCAAAAATTAGTATAGGCTGGGGAACTACAGTGGAGTAAGTCAGTCAAGATAATATGTCTACTAACAGGGGAGGGCTGAATGTCTCTCAAAGGAAAGAGACTTCTGTAAGAAATAGCTTTGCAGGGTAACACTAAAAGGTATCCAAAAATAATGAAGGCACAACTATCTCACACACCTGCTATTGAAATTCAAGATCAAATAAAAATAAATATAAGGAGACAAATATGATGGAGACACTCATTAAGCAAAAAAACTGCAGACAAGACTTTAGAACCTCGTACAGGTATAAGAATTTTATGTGCATTTTCAGATGGAAAATAACAAGGATTAAAAAGATAGGAACCTGCAGTGATTTGCTGGTGAGAAGGTAATAAGAGATACATTTTATTAGCCAAGTTTACTATGCTGGGTAAACAATAAAGAGGATTCAAGGGAGAAGAGCATTTCACAAAAGTCTTTTCAGTCCTATAATTAAAACTTAAGCAGGCAGGCTGCAAAAAACATTATAAGAAAATTCTGAAAGTGAGAGGCAAATTGGATCTCATTCAAACAAGTAAGAAAGAAAAAATGTCAAGATATATAAGGCACAAATTTTATGAAAGAATGACAGGGCAGACAGATTCCCTAGTTAGAAAGCTGCAGAAAATATGGAGAGAACAGCAATCCCAGTCACTAGGGACAGCAGGCAACTAGTTCAGAGAAGAGAGGAAATGCTTCTGGTGGGTTTTATAAAGGCTGCCATCTCCAAGACTACTGATAGAGAGTTACAGTTTCTAGATAAATCCAAAAAGGAAAATTTATCAGAAAACAAAAGGATACTATCTGGTCTTCAGAAGAGAAGGTAAAAAATTCCTGAGGAAGAAGATTAAATCTAGGAACCACATCTGTTTATTAACTGTTTGAACATAAACACAGACACCACTCCCAGACCCTAAGAGCAATTTAAATTCCCACATTATTGGAATCATTTATTGTGATTGAGAGGAGATTTGCATTGCCAAACTGGGAGAGGTTTCATGAACTGATCATTGCATAATATTCTTCCCCACTTGTACCAAATGTCTTTTTTGTTGGTACCCTGGGGATTGCTAGACAGTGATGTTCACCCAGATCAACTAAAATTTATTGTGGGGAAACACATTTCAGGTAAAATTCTGTAAAATCAACAGTCACAAAAATCCTACCTCTTTTTGTAAGCCCACTTGCAAAAGAGAAGAAAACATGTGAGTCCCATGGTGGCAGTGTCTTGCTTTGAAAATAAATTGAGGGTCTGCCTTTCTACTTTATTTAAAAGAGCTTCCACATGAGTGAAGAGGTAAAAAGAAGGGTAACCACCACCATGACTACAGTTTGGTCCAGACACAGGATGTCCAGGCACAGAGATTAGGGAGTATCCAGAATTGAAGGGCAGAAAGGACAGACTGGAGTTGTACTGTAGATACCTCATTTCCACATTCTACACTACTTTTTGTGCAAACTTTGTCTCTTCCTTAAAAGCAATATCATTTCCAACATGCAAATTTGCTACTTCCATCTCTGGATATCAAAAGAATAACGATAAACTTGAAGTATTAGATGACGACCTCTCTGTGAAAATTGAGGGTTATAAATTTAAATGTGTTAAAATTCAATGAGATACTTTAAGAAAACACAAAGATCTGTTTAAAGCTAATCATGGTAAAGTTCAGTCTAAATTAACAAAAGCCTCACAGTGAGCAGAGATGTGGAGTTCCCTTTACCTGTTTACCAACTGCTCACTGACAGCTTCATCTAGATGGAACAATCTCAGCATGCAAGAATATTACCAAGGACTACAAAGACTGGAAGATATTCTGCCTCCAAACACTCCTTACCCAGGTTAAAAGTATGGGCTTCCTCCTTAAGGCCTAAAAAATATATAACTTCACTTGGATCAAGACAGGGATTTCTTAGTTAGGTCACCTCTTCGGGGAGAAAGATGTGAAATCTTATCAATGCACTTCTCAAAGTAATACCTAAATGAGAGTTTTCCATTACCAGTATCTTCGAGTTGGAATTTTATAATCAAAATACAGGAAGATTTCTGTAGACTTAACCTTCAGAATAACTGATATATAGGGACTCAAGAAAACAGGTGCTCTCTTTCCAAATACACACATTTTAATAAAGGAAGAAATAGATGGGAAGACTAAGCAAATGAAAAATGGGAGAGATATCCTTGGGGGATAAAAGAGCTTTGAGCAGTATGTATAAATACATCACAGATGGTACCTGTCTCCAACCAGGATTCTACATATTTTTCCAAGAATGCTGCTGGAGAGACCACAGGACAAAATCTTCTTTCACATATGTCATTGGGCCTAGGTCCAAATTCTCATTGGAAGTAACTAGAAGAATAACAACTGTGATGGATGGTAATATCCTATTAGACTCGCTTGTTTGATTCCTGAATGATCCCTCTAAGGACACTCAAGAGGTGAAGAAAGAAAAATTACTGTACTTTTGATGGTAGCAATTAGGCTCTATATTTGCTTATACATAGAGGATTAACTTCCTCATCTTCTCCTCATCACTGAGAAATTGGTACAATAAAATATGAGATGCCCTAGTGATGAATAAAAGTATTCTGTCAGTTGAGATTGCCAGAAGAAAAAAAGCCCAAATATATGTCATTCCTTATTTATTCAAAAAACAAAAATTGATCAGCTAGTACATGAGACACACTGAATATTACTGGCTAGGGAGGGATAACAGGGAAGGTTTTCCCTCTTTCTATTTGCATGTGACTGTGCTGCCAGTAGATGGGATTCTCACTTGCCAAGGACTTCTGTACATCTCCAGTACTGCTTTGAAACTACAGTAATAATTTATATCTTGTACAATTGCCCTGCATGTTCAATTTTTTTGCTTATATGAAATTATTTTTTTAAAAAAAGTTATAACTGTAAATACAAGGAAGAGGTATCCCAGTGCATTTGGGGTGTTTTTTTGTTGAGAAGAGGGCTTGCAACTTTTAAGTTGAACTGAACCTTGAACAAGGGGAAAACCTGCAGGTGATCACACAGTGGATATAGAGCACCACTTCTGTCACAAGATGTATTGGTATAAGGAATTCAGATGCACTCCTCTAATCCTCTAGGGTAATTCACAACACTGACAAAGAATAACGTGCGAATAAAGTCAGTTCAAACCTGTTGCTCACCAGCCTAACACAGAGTGGTCACATGGACCACAGAAGTGGTCAGCAGGATGAAGACAGTTAATAAATGTCCCACACCTCTCATCAACAGCACTTTTCTAGCTTTCAAAGCCCTGCACCACACACTTGTGCAGAACAGAGGCGTGTTGTGTTGGGAGAGCAAAGTGGTGCCAGATGTTTGGGAGAGGTGGAGCAGCCACTATGCATAAACTCAGAGTCTGTGTGGGATGCTGGGACACACACTGGGCATCCAGGAAACATTTGCTTTGCCTCTGTAAGTAAATAAATCTAAGATATCCTATTGTGTTGTTATTATCTTACATCTCTGCTCAAAAACACATTCCACAAGAGCACTACATCGAGTAAATAAAACAGCCTATGATGAATTATTCATGGTGAATCTGTAACTACTTATTATTCTTCTAAAAGAAATATAACTCACTTCCTGAGTCCAAAAACCTTCTGTTTGCTCAGAAGTTGTGACAATATTACAATATTACTTTTGCTTTCCCCTTCAAATCACAAGAAAGACTGTGTATCAGTCTGAAGCAGAGGCTAAAGCCACATCCCGAATGCAGTGTGACATCTTTTTTTATACCCTAAACCAGGACTACACGACAGATAAATGCATTCAGCTACCAAGGGGCTGGGCTACCTGATATATGAGAGAGGAAGAAAAGTCAACTCCAAGAAAAATTTAGTTCCTTCATCCTTTGTAACTCTCCCAGCACAAGCGAACAACAGAAGTGGCAGCAATTCATCCAAGAAGGGTGTGGCTCCTGGCACTTCCACGCAACACATCCTCCCTCTGATGCCAAGTAACACCTGCCTTGGAGAGCAGGGATACCAGGAGGGCATCAGCTACTCAAAGGCTACCAATGACTGCATGTTATCTCCTTATTTTCTTCCCCTGTTTCCTTACTCAGACCTACTTAGGTCAGCACTTGAGAGTGACCCCACACACGTACCTTCCTTCAGCCGGTGTGTCCCAAGCTCCATGGTGATCTGGACACAGTAGACCACCCGGGTTTGTAGGCCACCTCCACAAAGCCCTACGTGCCTGTGGTGGTGAGGGTCCTGCTGGCCAAGGAGGAGAGACACCTGGCAAGCTTTCCATTCAGAAGTTCTCCAGGCAAACCTTTGGAAATAAAACAGAACAGGTAAAGACAATGGGTAAGGGAGAGGTACTTTACTGGATGACAAAATATAATTGGTTTAATCCTTATAGCAGCACTTCCCTATCCAAAACAGGGAACGTTCTGAAACATTTTGAGCATTAAATTTACACAGGTTAAGTATTTGCTATGTGTCTGGTGCGCTTGTGTAAAACTTTTCCCAGAGCACCAATCTCCGAAGCGTTCTGAAACACTAAATCATCCTGACAACACCTTTGAGCAGGGTGTAAAAAAGGAGTGAAGATTAAGAGGTTTGATTAAGTGTGAAAACTAGTTTTCAGACATGTGGCTCCAACCACTAAACCACCCCTCTCTGCCAAGAGCTGAACACCTCACTCTGAAATGCACTTAATAGCTGAAATCCTGCATATGTCAGTGGAGCTCCAAGCACAGGTGGATTTTCTGTGGGGACAATTCCTTCAAGGGATTGCCTAAAGTAGCTCAGTAATTCCAGTTCTCAGAAGCTGTGATACACAGCAAGCTCTAGATAAAAATACTTTTATTCTACGTTCCACTCACAACTAAAGAGCATTAATGGTTCTCAAGTCAGGATAATGTTTTGGGGCACAGACAGGTGAATGCTGTGCAGACAATAGTTGTTGGTGTGTACCAGCTTAAATGCCAGGAAGAACTTAGTAAAACCGTAGGGAAAACGGTGTTGTGTATCCATGGAAAGTGAGAGTTATACCCCCATCGTGTCTGGAAATGCAGAGCATATTTCTAACATAACAGTTTTCACAGGCATAATTCACTTTGACTCATAGGTCACAGTATGAGGGGAGTAAATAAGAGCTCAAAGTCTTTCAGAGCTTCCTGAATGCAAATCTTAGGCAATATTGTTTTTATAACAATCTGTTCACACTTCTGCTGCTTTATTCCTCCACTCCTCTGAATTTCATAGTTTCCTCTTTTCCATACAATCTTTGGGGTTTGTGTAATGTAAACTATGTAAAATAATTTCCTTCTTTAATCCTCCAGACAAATGCTCTCTCTTCTTACAGCAGATCCACAGTTGTCAAAATTACGTGTGTTTGTTGGCTGCTGACTGATCTCTGGAAACTCAAACACAATGGGGTGTCTCTGCAGAAAAAGCCTTCCCATCTTAATTTCCTGTATTCTTCATGGCAAGTATATGTTCCTGACTACAGCTATGGCAAGGAAACATGCATTTCAAAATTACATGAAAAATAAATACATTAATTTGTCTGAGCACACATCAACGTTCTCTTAAACTTCTTATGTTGTAAGTATGGGCATAAAATGATTTCTAGCCACAAAGCACTTCTGAATTTTGTAACATACTCATGGAAAACATTTGTGAATGCTGTCAATTACTTTTCATTTACAGTTACTGTTTGGATGAGCTGTCATGCTCTCTTAAATAACACACAGCATAAGGTGCAAATCTGGATACACTCACAGGGTTTATCACCAACAGAGAAAACAATGAAGAACATACTTTTCACATGACCAGTATCAAATAGTTCAACTCCAATAATATATAAAGCACAGCCATGAATTTTTTCTTGTAGTAGTTCCTAATCCCATTTCTTGGGCCTGCAGTGTTAAATGCAACCTTCCCCTTACTATATAGGCAATGAAAAGTAAAGTGCTCTTCATCAAACACTGGATGAAGAGGATTCCTCCTCCACAGCACTTCAGGACATTGTGCTTTTCAGGTCTACACTTTCAAAACCAAAAGCTTACACAGAGAACACACACATCTTTCCGCAGCCATGGAAATAGTTCTTTTAAGGAAGCATTTATTGGAAAAAAAAACCTGACTAAAGAAAAACTCATTGTTAATATCTGGCTTAGGAAGTCAGCTGTGAACTCTGGATCCTAAAGCCTCATTTCCAGAGGTGTGAGCATCTGCTTCTCCTATTCGGCGTGAGCTGCGGGAGTTAACACCTAGGAAAATTAGGCCATCGGTGATTAAAATTATGCAAAATAACTAAATCTGAGCTCTGAGATAATTAAACTTCATCAGCTCCTGAATCTTAAAAAAAAAAAAATCCCTTTAGATATTCTCCCAGAGTAAGTGGATAGTGTGTTCCACTGCTGAGCAGTCCATAAGGAACAGCTATCGGAGCCCATGCGGTGCCTGTGCTGCTCTCACCAGCTCCAAGCCTCAGCCCCATCAGCCCATCTTGCTTTTTCCCAGCTGGACATGCCCTCAGCTGCATGGAATTTTCCTGTACCAAATCCTGATCTCCAAGCATTAAAAGTTTTTTTAAAACATTTTCACTGCCATTAAGAAGCCCACTACCCCAGAAATGTATCCAAGGGATTGCTGTCCCACTGAGTAGGAAACCCAACGCACGACCATTCCTGATGGACTTGGTGACCTTGGACAGTTCTTTGCAGGGTTTTAAGGAGCATGGCCAATACTTGGCATTCATTTGCCCACCTATGGACTACATTAAAGACAATGAGAGTTAACATTATTTAACAGAGAGAAACAGGCTGCATAATCTCTATTTATATTTAAACAGAGGCTTATTAATCGTCATTAGCTAAAAAAAATGAGATTACTGGTTGGAAAATACTTGGGGTGTTTTTTGACTTTGGCAAACTCTAGCAAATTATTAGCAAAATCCACAGTGAGTTCACATGACTGTAATTCCTCCAACTGATTGCAGATGACCAAAGCCACCAATAAACCATAACAAAATTGTGCTGTACCCATGTTAAACTGAAGGGTCAATCCATCCAGATACTCCATCCCCAGAGGGTGAGGATTATGGTAACTCAGGAATTAGGAGGAACATTACACACTGGGGTCAAAGCTGGTCAGCTCCAGTGTGCTCTTGTGATCTTTACTCCAAAACCTGTCACTGACAACAATTTCAGATGCCAATAGATTTAACATCTCATTTTAACTCCTACCAATCTCTCGTGAGACTGATGCAAACTTGGTATAGTTGCAGTCCTAGCTGTGACTCATTTACCTACAGACCTCTTACTATAGCTAAAATAACTCAGCCCTTCCCTTTGGCTTCCCAATAGGCTTGTTCCAGTTTTTGACAATACTGAGGTACAGGAAGTCCAGCTACTTCAAAGACAGACCCCACTGATGATGGTTAGATCAAGGTAACATCCCAAATGGGGAACTCCAGAATCCCCAGACAGCTGTATCACACTGCTTAAGAACACTGGCAAACAAAAAATGCTGGTTTAGGAACAACGAAGTTTGTGCTCGAGATATCCAGGAGGGAACTTGGCCAATAAAGCTGAACAGCTTTCACATTATAAGCAGTGCTCAGAATTTCCCTGCTAAAGAGTTAGCAGAAGAAGCAGAAGAGCAGGTCCTGCAAGTTTCTGTTCCAATCATGGCAAAAGTCTGCTCCTGTACTGTGACACCCACCTGCAACTGCAGGAGAAATCATCCAGCATGGAGATGGATAACCAAAGCTTCACCAGGGATCATTCCTGATCCAATGGGAGGCAACAAAGCTGGAGGTCACTGCTGCCTGCCCAAGACCAGCGATGGTCAAAGGGGTGAAGAGCAGTGTTGCTACCACTCCTGCAGTGTAGCTCCAGAGCCTAGCAGCACTACTCACTGCATTGCCACTCCAGTCTTTCCTACGTCACACTAATGTCTTGTCTTTAATTTGGGCATAATGAGCCTCATTTACAAAGTGACACTATCACACCTGTATCTCAGCAATAACCTCAAGTCTTTTTTTAAAAATCAGGTCTTAAAACTTTCCCATTTTCCATCATTTAACTTTTGAAAAGCTTTGAATTTCCAACAAAGCGAAGAGAGTTTTTTCTCTAAATCCCTGTCTTGTAACATGGCAACCACAAGCAAAATGAACGACATAAAGACATAATCATAATTCTGGAAAATCTATTTGTTCTCAGCAAACACGAAAGCTACACATCCAGGATAAGAAAGATATAAAACATTGCTCTAAAACCCATGACTCAGTGACAGTTATGCAACAAACAAGTGCTCAATATCTTTCCGATTTATAGTAACCTCTCGGTGTCTTTAGTCTACGGGACTTATGCTCTTAGTGTTTACACAAGTTTTATACCTGTATAAACCCATTCACTTTAATTGAAGTATCCCAAATTTATACCACAATAAAAGAAAACAGAATCACCTCCTATGTGTTTAAGCTTTTTAAGCACTTAATCCTTTCAGAGCAAATAACCAAAAGTAAAACAAAGCACAAAGCTCTGGAGTCTTACATGCAGTTAACGTGTTTTATTTTCTTGCATTTAAACTATTGATTACAGTAGCCTTTGTAAACTTCAGTCATAAAATTAAAAGCCCTTCCCATCTAACAGCAAATTTACAGCTTTGCCACCTACCTGTGATGGGATGTTTAACTTGAAGCCTTGCCATGGACATAAGAGATAATATTTAACAGAACAGTTCTGAGCCTTAAGGTATTTTTTTTTCCTCTCTGGATCCTTTTAGGAGCTGGAATATCATTTCACCCATCTCTCTCTGCTGAGTACAACTCTGCAAGTGCTACCTCTTTATCTGTTGCTTTTCCATGTGGGAGGATGTAGCCCACAACATATCCCTTCATTCACCCGTGGGGTGCTCTCTGCCCCTGCATTAAAGAACAGCCTCTAGAGAACCACGGGATCATCCAGTGGGTTGGGTTGGAAGGGATCTTATGGATTACCCAGTTCCAACTCCCCTGCCTCACACCAGGCTGCTAAAAGCACCATCCAACCTGGACTTCGACACTTTCAGGGATGGGACAGTCACAGTTTCTCTGGGCAACCTGTGCCAGGGCCTCAGCACTCTCACAGTGAAGAATTTCTTCCTAATATTCTCCCTAATATAATAAGAATTTGTTTGTAGTCCCCTTCCTTCTCCTGCTCAGAGGCTTGTTCTGCTTCTGGTCTGTGTCATTA
Source organism: Lepidothrix coronata (assembly GCF_001604755.1). Lineage (NCBI taxonomy): Eukaryota > Metazoa > Chordata > Aves > Passeriformes > Pipridae > Lepidothrix > Lepidothrix coronata. Next base: position 137,156 of record NW_016690355.1, on the reverse strand, counting down.
CCCATTTTCTTTGCTGTGCCTGCAGCACGCATTTGAAAATTCTTGCCCAAAGAATAAAGCTAAAGGAAAGGCTGCTTGTCTCAAAATAAACCAGAAATTAGCCTAGAGTGTATTTCCATGAACTGGAAAAGTAAATACAAGTCTCACCTTAAGAAATTTTAAGACTAATCTGATTAGTGAAACACAAGAAAGAAAAAAGGAATGGCTTGTGTTGAGACCAGACAAATGAAGGAAAGAGCCTTTTATTTCTGCTATAGAATCTCCTTAAACTCATCATCTTCTCGTAAGGGGAAGAAAGAAAAGATAACTGTTTGGTAAGCCCCAGCAAAGCCACAAATGAAGTGTCATATATTTAAGGAGGAAAAAAGCATAATCTTTCTAGGTATTACACTGCAAAGAGAATATGGTCAAATAAGGAGAACAGGAGCATCAAAGGCTTCTTACATTATTTCATAGGGATTAACACTCCATCCCTCTAGGGCTGAAAGCCACTGCTTTCCAATCTGAGCTACTGCCAGTAGCTTTGTCACCAGTTCCCAAAGAGCAACACCAAATCACCAGGCTGTAAACTGTAATATGGACCAATAGTATCCTTTACCAGCTGCTGACACCTAAGTAACATCTAAATTTTGAGTTTCTGTTCACTCACACAAAATTCTGGTCCCCACAGCCTTATGCCTGGTAAACCCCCAGCACATACTCAGTATTACAGATTCTCATTCTTGCTTGTTTCTGTATGTACTGAATTGAAAAATCAAAGTCTACTAACTAGGCACTACTGCAAAATTCTCCTCAACACTGCACAGTGTGAGAAGGTCATAGCCTACCGCCTGCATTTTGAGATATTACATCCCTAGAAATATCAATTAACTAAATACCAGAGTTGTGTTTTTTAATATTTTTAGCTAAGTGGCTCTATTAACCTGCAAGTTTAATGTTATTTTTCTGAGCTGGCACATTAGGCAGTTTATTCCTGCTCTTGCAGATACTGCCCTGGAGGTGTTGCCTCAAGGTATGGAGGCAGGGAAAGATGGGGAAGGTTTTAGAGTTCACAGAGTCACGAAAACCTGGGCACAGCAGCAATACACTGACAGAACAACAGGTTTCCTTCTACAGAAAGAGTGGCACCTCCAAAAATTTATCAGTGTTACGCAGATTCTCACCTTTTGGGTTCTCCTGTCTCTACACAGCCGTTTGCCCTTCAGTAAAGTGCAATGTCAAAAAGCAGAGGTGAGAAAGTGGGCACAGCCCCACGGCTGTTCGCTCCCTGATTAAGTATGGCAAAAGCATCAAACACTTTTGGGAGAAGACAACCCAGCCAGTCTCCCCCAATCAGGTGTCACTGCACCCACCCTCCTGCACAAAATCAGCAAGACAATGTGCTAATCTATTGTCTTTGAAATCGATGTGAGCTGGGGCAGGAGCAAAAATCACTCTCTAAGAGCCTTTTTCGGAGGATGTAATCAAGCAACAGAATATTTTTTTTTTTCATACTTCCTCTCTTCTGCTGGCAGGGTGCATAAAAATGATCAGCATTTGATTTTGAATGAGCACAATGATACAGAGACACTTTTACAGGTGATGCCTTCCTAAGAAATATATCTTGCAAAGGCTTTATCGAAGGTTTTGGCAGTGTCTGGCAAAGCCCCAGAAACTCATGACTTGAGCACTGAACAGATCTCCTATTAAACACACTCATGCACAGACAGGGAGATTTGTCTGAATGTATATAAAATTTTATCAATCCCAAAGTTTTTTACAATCAATCTGAAAACGTCACACAAAAAATCAAGCAATATTTTATTTGCTTTGCAAATCACACTATCAACCTCCCATACCAGCCTGGCCAAGCACAATGGTGTGGGTTTGCAGACCAGAAAGGGGAAATCCTCTCCTTCTGCCAGAACAAAGATTGCCACAAACCAAACAAGCTCTCAGGGATTGCAAAGTTTCCCATTTCAAGAAGTACCCAGAGGGAAGTTGAGTAAAGTCCAAGCTATTACCTCTGATCAGTTCCCATTTTCCTCAAGCAGGACTGGGATTTTTTTAAGGAGAGATGAAGAGGAATCATTAAATCTTATGTAAAAATTAAAATTTCAAAGCCATTAAAAGCACAGCCATAGAGACCTGCCCAGTCTCTGTGCGGCTCAGGAAAGTCTCTGAAACAGCAATCAGTACCAAAGCTCCTTCAGACAACAAGAGTCTCTGCTCCCAGTTTTTAAAATATGAAAATATAAACTGTAGTGGATGTAATTTAAATTCATTTCTATATATAACTGTAATTATTGTAATAGCAATAACAACAATAGAAGCAATTACAAGAACATTACTAACAATAAATAACACCACTAATCATAGTTAACAATGATCAAATCAATGATGTCTTAGACACAGAAAGCACAACACACAACCCTCTCCGTGCACAAACCGAGCAATGAGGATCTGCTTTGCACGAGGCAAGTCAGCAAACAGGGGCTTCTTTACTTCCAAAAACTGGGCTAAAAGCTCTCACCATACCTGGGGCAGGGCTGCAGCAGCTCCTTCCCTCCCACGCTGCAGGCTTCCCTCTCTTCCAGCTCCGGGCACGGCTTCCCAGCGCCCACAGGCACGCTCCGCACGCTGCGGCGCCGGCTCCGGAATCCTGGGGTGGGATCTCCCCAGCTGCAGGTCCGTGAGCAGGAGCTCCACGGGGACCACTCGGATGTTTCACAGTCTTTAGGGATGACACAGGACTTGGCGGTCACAGGGACGGGATCCTGCAGGCAGAGGCTGCGACAAGAACACAGTACAACAGCTGAGAAGGTCTTGCTTAAAAAATTCCTTTCTTCTTTTTCAAGCCAAACCCCCAAAGAAGAAATCCATGGCCATTTTGGGCAAATCAGAAGATCTGCATCAACAGGAATAAAATGAAAGTCAGAGGAGCTCCAATGCAGTGCACATAACACATTTCCAGCAAGCTCTGGGTGCAATGTTTCAGGACAAGTAGTTTGTAAATAATATATCTCATTTATTTTGGGTTAAACAGATGAGAAAGGCATTGTATTTGCTCCTCTGTAGTTAGAATTTCACAGTTTATCCAGAATGGACAACAAAACGCAAGCTCAAGAGAAATAATGCCACTGGTAACCATTCCCACACCCCATACACGGGATGAGATATCCTCTATCCATCCGTCCAACCAGGAGTCAGCACGTCCTGCTGAGAAACTCTGCTCTTTAAAAAAAAAATTAGTCCCACACTAATAAGAATGGTGTCAGTTCTGTGAGACTCTTATCAAACACATGCTGTCAAACAAGGTTAGAGGGTTTTCAAACCTGACAAACCACCGGAGACCCAGGAATGCTGCAACTGGGGCTATATTTTGGGACTCAATTACTCCTGATGACATCAGGACACGATCTCATTCACTCTGCAGCACATCGAGACACCACACAAGGCCCAATATAGTAGGAAACCAAATTCTAAGAGCTGCCAACTCTTGAGATTTGGTATCGAGATACAAAGTCCCAGAATAACATTTTTAAGAGTTCCAAGGTTACGATAAATTTTCACAATATAGAAAAGTATGGCAAATGCAGCAAATACTTTTGGGAGAAGACAACCCTGCAGACTAAGGACACCATCCTTCCTTGCTCCTTTGTTTCTGTCTCAGCCAGCTGATGGCTCTCATGCCCAGAGGGTGCTGGGGGAGACCCCAGAGAGCACGGCTGTGGCTGCTCCACCTCACCCTGGCCAGAGACCAACTAAAGGGGTTGGTCCATCCCTGGAAGTGTTCGAGGCCAGATTGGATGGGGCCTTGAGCAACCTGGTCTAGTAGAAGATGTCCCTGCCCATGGCAGGGGGGTTGGAACTAGATGATCTTTAAGATCCCATCCAACCCAAACAATTCTGTGACTCTAGAAGGTAACCTCTCCTCCCCCAAAATGGGAGAAAAGCCTTTCTTGTCTCAAAAACCTTGGATAGCTGAGGTAGCAGAGCACAAAAGGATACACGGAAGGAGGACTGAGGGATGTATGAGCAGAGATACCACTGAAGCATCATGGAGGACAGGACAGGGCAGATAGAGACGAAAACCAGAAAAAAGAAATCATCAGGAAAAAAGAAAACAAGATTTTCTGACTTCTGCATAGTATTATACAGATCATGCAAACTGGTCTCTGAAATTAAGAGCACACATGATGAAGTCAGTGTGAACTCTAAATTTGTCTTCTCCGGCCTCCAGTTACTTGTGGTCAAGCTTTTGCCAACTGTAAGGAGCAAATACAGGTACACTTAAAAGGTGTGAAATCCAGAGCTGCTGCCAGGAAACCAGCCATTACCTCCCTTGTTACTACTTACAGCACAGTTTGACCAACCTAACTCCTTCCAAAGAAAATAGACTGGGGCAATCATTTCAGAATTGCCAGGCAGCCTCACAGGCAGGAGCAGAGAAGATAAAGGACATTCACTCGCTTCTCCAGCCTACAAATTGGTCCCCTTTTCACAAAGGTCAATAGGAATATTCCCACTGATACACATCAAGTTTGACTAGAACCTCAACCACCTGCAAAATATAGCATTTAGTGGCTTATATTTGTACTCCAATGTAAAAAAAGAAAAAAGCATAACAACTTTTGGTCTTAATGTCTTCACCCAGAATAAAACTCATTTATCTCACAGGTGCTATGAGCATGAATTTACTGAGGTTTATTTAAACAACTTCATAAAGTACAAACAGCCTGTGATGTTCATAGACCCCTCAAAATAAAAATATTCTTGCTTACAATTTAAAAACATGTCTCATTCCCCTGTTACAAGTCAAATGCAACTGACTGCAAAGCTGTCTCTGGAACAAAACATCAGCTCTGTGGAACCAAGGACTGAAAAGTATTAATCATTATACATGTACTTACTAACCAAGGGATTTTGAGTCTTTTTTTTGGAACATTAGGTTAGGTGCAGCCACATGAATGGTCACCTTATTTCCTTTTCAATATTTTTTTTAACAGATGTGTCACTAGTGCCACAAACACTAACAAGAAAGAATAATTCCTGATTTTGAGTAGATCAAACAGCAGCACAGACAAAACACTGCCCTAACTGATGATACCAGAAAACTCAAGTTTATCTAAGAACATAGCACAGAGGGTAACTGATCTCACATTTTAAAGTGTGATCAAAACTCCCCACTCAGATACCAGTGCGAAAACCCAAATCCATTTTTGGGGTTGCACCACTGCAAAGGAGATTTAAGTCTTGCTTGATCTTTACTGAAGCACTGAACAAAATGAAGCCTTTAAAAATCTGGTTTGGGGTCTTCTTTGAAATGTACATTGCTAGTCCCAATTCTTAGCCAGACAATATCTCTCCTAATGGATTCAAACCTACGCTGACCCTGCAGCTGCAAAAGCCACCCCTGTAGAGAAATCATCCCTGCACTGGCAAAAGCCTTTGCCAAGGGCTGAATAGCTGTTTCTGTCCCTGAAAATCTCTCCACTGCTCCTGCTACAAAATAAGAGGGTAACTTTGTTGACCTCCAGGTGAATAAGACAGGGAGCTGGCAATTTCCATCCTGCTCAAGTAGGCTTTTGAGGGAGAATTACAAGCAACTGCCTAACAGAAAGAAAATTAATTAACTTGTACCTACTCATTCAGAGCGTCCAAGTCAAATTAATTGTGACACCAAGCAACACAAAGACAAATGTAAAAACACTCTTTTGCATGAAATTCAGACACAGCCTTTCATGTCGCAGATGTATTTAGGACAATCTAACGCAGATAAAACCCAGACATGTGAGACACTCGCTGACCTGAGGCTGCAAACGAGACACATATTTGTGCTGCTGTGGCTGTGTCCAAACCAGCAGGGAGAGGAAGGAGGTCCTGGGGGCAGGAGGTACTACAAGAGCCCTGTTCTCAAACTAATTTTCCATGTATTAATGTCTCTGGTTAGATCTTCTACTTGGGAGTCGATCTGGGAACTGTGACATAATAGGGTACTTACACTACTGATGCTTTATTCTGTGTTATGCACTTGGATTGACACTGTAGCACTACAGGAATTGTTTCCCTGTGTCGCGGTGCCTGCGGTGCAGGATGGATCCATTAGTCAGCAGCAGCACGGAGCCTCAAGTGGCAGAGTGCCCTCTTAGCCTCTTGTGTATTGAAGGGGAATAAACCACTTATTAAAAAACCACAAAACACTCGACCAAGGGAAACCTACTCATGCCTCTTTTACACTTGCACAGTCCTGGAGCTACACACAGAAGAGCAGAGAGGGGGAGGGAAAGCAGCTCCAGGTACCAACCACTCTGGCTGTGCAGCTCCACATCCCTCCAGGCTGTTCCCATGGAGCAGCTCTGCTCGTTTCCTCCATCTCCAGTCACACACACCCAGGAGACACAGTAATTGTGCAGCCCCAAGCTGAACCACACCACCCTTCTGCTCTGGACAAAAAGTAGTTCACCAAAAAATAGCACATTTCCCAGGAGCTCAGTGCCTTTGTGCTACATGCCCTACAGTCACAGAGCCGTCACATCCACTGCAAGGAAATGAGTGGGAACGTGTCTATCAGCTGGAAAAAGGAGAGAGACCATCCAGGAGCTGTGCATCACTAAATCAGGTTGGGCACAGCACAGAAATTACCCCTGGTTTCCTCTCCCAACCGTACCAATGCAATTCCTCACATTACAGGATGAGGCAGGTGGTTATTGTTAAACCTTTTACACTGAAAGGATCATCTCCAAAATAATTTGACACACTAAGAAGCTGTCACCATGGCCATGCTGCTGGTACAAAGGCAGCACTAGGAGGGCAGGGTACCAGTTCTGCAGCCAGGCTCTCTCCCAGCAGCTCAGGAAGGCTCCTGGGAAGTACCTTGCCTGACTGGGGAATGTGTGTTCAAACCCATGTGCTGCAGAGCAAGACAATCCTGGAGTGAGATAAGCCACACTGATAACAACCCATTTCCATTTTTTCTCTTTTTTTATAATGGTCTCTATGCTGTAATCAAGGATCCAGCCCTACAGGCTGCTGGACTACACACTACCTGCTCTTTGCACTTGGCTAATAATATTAAGGTCTCATAATGGACACAATCTTGCCATGTTTCTAACAGCATCAAATAACTTTTTTCCCTTAGAAATTGGCAATCAATGTTAACAAGCATACTTTTGAGGATACCTAACGTATTTTAGGGACCTCCAGAGCTACCAGGGGTATTTTGGGTACTGGCAATACCATATACTCAGTCTGTGAAGCAGAAGTTTCTTTGGCAGAAGAAACACCAGCCCCTTCTGCACCAGGGTTGTGAAGATGGGGAATATTTGCCTGCCATACAACTGACCAAAGGGAAAGGGAGCTGGAGGTCCTATAATCCAAACAAAGATCAGTAAAGATGTCTAAGATTTGGTGTCTCCAAAACTTAATGCACCAGATCCTCTGCTTTAATTAAAAATAAATGCTGGCTTACATTTGCACTGCCCAGGCAGAGTCTCAAATCTTGGGGTTACAGAGGCAGCTGGATCCCATCACAGTTTGAGAACAGAGAAAAACACAGCCATTATTGGACACTATTTCAACAAGCATAGAATCAGAGAGCCATTAAGATTAGAAATGGCCTCTAAGATCGTCAAGTCCAACCATTAACCCAACACTGCCAGGTCCAACGCTAAACCATGTCCCCAAATGCCACACCCACATGGGTTTTGAACAATCCCTTCCAGGGATGATGATTCAACCACTTCCCTGGGCATCCTATTACAATGCCTGACCACCAAAAAGTTACTTATGGAAACGAAAAAGCCATCACTGCTCCTTTGTTTCACATGCTTTCAGTGAAAGCAAAGGAAATGACAGACAAAACTTTTGAAAAGAACACTAGAAAATAAAATCTCCTTCCTCTCCAACAGCTCTGGGAATTGTTTTGAAGCCTGAGCACTGAGGCTTGATTCCTACATCTGCCAGGAGGAACGTGAACATAAAACTCCTCTCCCAGATCGGAATCATAACCATCAAATAACGTATCACAGCACGGCATTTCCAGCTCTGGACTGCAGAATTTTGTATTCACCCAGAGAACAGAAGAATGTCAACACTGAAACTGCAAATATTTTTTTCCTAAAAATGTACATCAGCACAGTGGTTACGCACAATCCACTAGGAAATGGATAATGGAAATTTAAATTACAGAGGCAAACAAAAGAGTTGAATGCTGCTCCACCTCCGCCTTGACAGATGGGTTGTCCCTTGACTGAGTTTGACCTGAATTTTCACTTACAAAGGCAAAGCAAACAGAAACCCAAATCCAACTCTATTATATCACTGTTGTCATCTCAAATGTAAAATGAAGAGTTTAAGAAATATGTACCTAAAAGACTCCTAATCCAAATAATAATAATAAAAAAACCATAAAACTGTTTGATCCTGACTTTACCTTCTCAGTATGCTTAGTGAGCACACACATCAGGTTAGAAAATCAGGTTAAATTTATTTAGGACTTCAATGTCTAGCTATGGGCACTCATTTCACTAAACTGCAATTCAGTATCTAACCTGAATAACCTTTTTTCTTTAAAAAAAAAAAAAAAGAAACAAACTCAAGTGCCTTTGCCTCACTATTCAGTACATTTTTACAACTCTAACAAGACAGGAAACCAAAACCAGCAGAATTTCTGGTACATTCATTCCTTGCAACTTTTTCAGAGATTTTTTTTTTTTTTTAATGCATGGAAGTGCTTATATTTGAATTTGTTACTGGATATGAGATTTAACACAAAATGGAAACATTTTTCTGAACTAAACTGAAATCTGAGTTCGATTGGAAATAGTATGAAAAAGAATTCCAGCTTTTAAAAAAAAAGTCTTTAAAAGCTTCAGATCAGATCCATCAAATCATCCTATTTTGATGTTATTCCTTTTACTTTCATGAATATAAGGTTTCTACACTGAAACCATTTCTGAGCAGAAGTGAACCTCTCTCAAGGTCTGTTGATGTTCTGCTGTTCAACTGCTGTCACTTTGGGTGTTTTCAGAAAGGTCTGTCGCTCCCTTTCCTTCTCCTTTGCCCCTTTTCCTTCCATTCTGCCAAATGCAGAACCTCCAGACTGAAAAGATGTTTCATCAAAAGCATCCCCAGTTCTGTTTCCCTGACACAGAACATCCAATCTTCCACATGCTCGTGCTCCTCTCCAAGTAATTCCTATTTACAGTTTTTACATTTAAAATTGCTGGATTTTTGCTTGCACCTTTAAGGCTGGTACAGACACACAGATCATCACAGGACCAATTATTTAAATTTAAAAAAGCGTCTTCCTTATAATGCAAAGGATTGTTCATCTCCTTCTGAGGGTTCACTGTAAAACCAAAGGGTCCCTTTTGCAGGGTTACATGGCAAACTTAAACGTCAGGCAGGGGCTTGGAACAAGATGGGCTTTAAGGTCCCTTCCATCCCAACCCATTCTGTGACTCTATGACTTATAAGAAGTGAATGCATTCAACCTTTCAGCCTTTAAAAAACAGCTTGCACCCAAGGCCACCAAAATCCAATTTTTGGCAAAAGACTGTTCTTTCCCGCCAAGGAGTGTACCCTGTATCCTCTCCCATCAGGGAGCAGAGCAGCTGCTGCTGCTCACTGGCCTCACCAGCTGCTCTACAGCCCTGAAATTAGACACCAGTAAATTAAACAACCTTGATAATAAACTGGGCATCTTTGCCACTGCATTATAAATCAGGAGGCAAGATGAGCATATGTTCCCTCTCCTTTTGAGGCCCTTGGCCAGCTGGGGGTGGTTTGCTGACCACTCCTGTTACCTGCCACTTTCCTGTGAAAATTGGGCAGTGGTGGAAGGCAGGCTGATGGCAGAGCCCTGGCAGACCAGCAGCTCAGAGCCCACTGTTAAAGCATGTCCTGGGATATCCCTGTCTCTTCCCTCAGTTTTCCACACATTTAATTTACACTGGTACTTACTCGGCAGTGACGGTAGAAATGGGAAACCTCGGCCAGGAAAATGCAGAAGCACAAACAAGGCACTTCTTTCCCGTTTTACAGCAGACACTTGGCTTCCTGCCAGACCCCACTACAGGGTGATGCAAATGCATTTACTCTTCTTTATCAGTAGCCAAAATACCATCGCTGTTGTACAGCAACATCTGTAAGATCAGACCTGTTCTTCAAAAGAATGGTAGCAAATACACTGCACAACAAAACGAGGAGAACACTACCAGGGGATGCTCAAAGGGAGTCACTGTCAAGGGTATTTGATGTCTGTGACACTCCAGCCCCGAGATTAAACACCAACCGGATTTTGGGCTGGATTTTTAGCTTTGAATTTTAGATCCAGAAAAAGAAAGGAAAAGTGTGTGACTAGTTGGACGTTGTAACATGACATGACCTTTCCTCCTCTACTCAATCAATGAGCTTTGCTCTTGTATTTGGAGTATAGAGTAAGGGATGGGTCAGGCTCAGCTCTGCAGTAAATCTGAGACACAAGCTCAGCAGAAAAAGACTGCCAGGAGGTGGCTAATGGAGCTGCACACTCCCCAAAAGGGGGTTAGATCAGCAAAAAACTCAGAAAGGAGCGAGGAAAAAGACAGCTAGATCAGGGATGGAGTCACTAAAACCAAAGCTCCCAGCACCCTCTCCACTGTCATCCAGAAACTGAATGTATAACACAGCAGAGAAAACATTTATAGAAAGTTTCCATACCCATTCTTACAAATATAGCAGTGAGAGTGTGAAGGTAGAGCGAGTGAAATTTTAACAAAAGCAAGATTCCCTTCCCAGAGCCTCTGATAAGGAATGAGATACAAGAGGCAGAACAGCTAACAAGTGTTAGCAGACATAAACCTGCTGGTAGTCACACAGCAGCATAAATCACAAGTGACTCCATTAAAGTCAAGCAGCTACATGAGCATAAAATCTGTATATTTAGAATCAGCATATATTTAGAGACGAGTAATAAAGTCAAGATGTTGGAAACTGCTGGAACAGTTCACAAAGCCTGACTTTTTCCAACTGACAAAAAAATAATCCTTCCCTGGCTACAAGTGTAACAGGAGCAGGTTAGAAAAGCGGTAGAATGTGTATTTTCACCTCAGTGTGTGTGCAAAACCACTGTGGACATTAACAGGGGTAGAGAATTGGACATAAAATCTCTGCCATTTAAGTTTGTGCAAGCGCCAGGAGCTATGGATTGATTTCTGCAAAATTCAGGAGCAGGATTTTTCAAGAACTTCCAATATTCTTGAAAAACAGAACACAAGAAGATCTCCAGCAATTTTGACTTTCTCAGAAGTCAATCAATTTTTCAGTCATCTGTAGCTACTGGCACCTGCCCAAATCCAACCTGGAGTCAAACGGTAGAGCCCAGATAGCTTAAATTCAAATGGGAGAAATACAGAGAATAAATCTTTCCATTACTTGTTGCATTTACTGTAACCTTCACATCTGAATTATAGCAAAGCAACCTACACAGTCTAAGAGAAATCATTAGATAAAACATTAGGTAAGGACAGAAATCAACAACCTCTACCAAAGACAGTCATACCAGTCACCTATCCTGTATCAGCACCCACGAGTTACACCCAGACAGGAAAGCTCCTCAGTAAGGACAACAATCATAGGTTTGCTCACTGATTTCTTTCCAAAATATACCTTCTAGCAAATTCCTCAGGCCAAACTTTTCGGACTTATTTTATACAGTGCTGATTTGTAAGAATGAGGGAGTTTAAGTTGGTGCAATTTTAGCCTCTTCTGCCAAATATATGCAGTACATGACTGAGAATGAAACCTCCCTTTCCCACAGCAAGGGCCCAGCAACAGTACAAAGTGATATATAATTCCATTTCCTCAAAACAACAAAACAAAACAAAAAAACCATAGAAGAGAATTACTGAAAATATAAAATGAATTAAACAGTCACAAATTTTAGAAGAATGCAAAACCTTCAGCATATGCTAGAAGAGAATTATATCAAAAAGAGGTCCATAAAGAAAACACATAAAAATAGGCATTTAAAGCTCATTCTCTGTGGTGCTGCCAGGCCGAGCCAGCGCTCTGCCCTAAAAATCCTCTGGGGATGAACCAGAAGCCGAAGCCCCCTTACCTGAGCACTGCATGTTTTCCATTGCTCCTTACACACCTGACCTGCCTGGTTTGGTAGCCAATCTCCACCTCCCCGGCATGGTGGTGCCGTTTAGAGCCGTGAAGTCCAGGCGTGCTTCGCTCTCCAGAGTCCGAACCCAAATCCCGCATATTCCTCCCGGCCAGCTCGACGTCCTTAGGGTGGGGCAGCCGGCATTCGCCCCACGAGCCCACGCGGAGGCTGTAGGTGTGCTCCTCCTCCCCGAGGGCACAGCCGGGAGCTGCACAGGCTCTGGATTCCGTGAGGTTCGGGCACGGGGCACCCCCGTAGAGAGGGGGAGCGATGACCGCCCGCGTGCGGTGCTGCAAACTCCTGGCGCAGTCCGTGCCGCACTCGGACCAGCCGGAGAACTCGGACACGACGCAGTCCCGCGGGCAGGGCACCAGGCAGGCTTGCTCAGCCGGTGGCTGCGGTGTGAAATACTCACATATTTCGCTGGCAACCACGGTCCTGTTCAGTCTCTGGAGGCAGCGCACGCTCCGGCGCTGCAGCCCGTGCTGCGCGGTGACACAGGCCTCGGCTCCCACCTCAGCTCCGGCGGCGGAGACCAGCCCACACCTGTCCCATCCCGAAACCTCCCACTCGAACAGCTCCAGGTGCCAGTCGCAGACCTTAAAGCACCTCCTCTGGCTCTCGGGTTTGTGCTGCTGGTCGCAGTTGGCGTGGTACGTGGTCCAGCCCTCCGCGTGGGTGCACCAGACGGCCCGGCTCCGGAGGCCCCCTGAGCCGCAGTCACCTATGCACCGGCCCCAGTGACCTGCAAGAGAGGGGGTGTTGAGAAATGCCATGCAATGCTTCTCCCACGGATCTGTCCTGATGCCCAAGAGCAGATCAGAGAACCACAGAATCACAGAACGGTTTGGGTTGGAAGGGACCTTAAAGCTCATCCCATGACAAAGCCCTGCCATGGGCAAGGACACCTTCCACTAGACCAGGTTTCTCAGAATCCCACCCGGCCTGGCCTTCAATGCTTCCAAGGATGGGGCAGCCACAGCTTCTGTGGGCAACCTGTGCCAGTGCCTCGCCAACCTCACAGTAAAGAATTTCTTCCTAATGCCTCATCTAAATCTCTCCTCCTTTAGTTTAAAGCCATTCCCCCTTGTCCTATCACATGTAAAAAATATAAACCGTATACAAAATATAAACCATACCCTGCCGTATATTAAAAAGTAAATAACTGTCAGCTGGTCCCTAAAATTGGTTAAATGCTTCCTAAAGACTGCAAGACATTTCTCCTCTCAGTGTACTCACATCACTAACTGCTTGGAGAAACTTAGGGTAAAAAGAAAAAGCCCCACAACACTTCAAATTAAAGGCAAGCCAGGCACGTTTCTGTGGCAGTAAAATTCCTCCCAAAGCCTCAGGAAATACGACTACTTAATTTTACTTGTACAAATTAATATAAAAATTATCATAAAAGAACAATAATCTAATAGGAAAAGAAAGTCGAGCTGGATAAGAGGAAAACAGTCCTTATAGATCAATTAGTTAATGGAATAAACTGCACTGGGAAGCAGCTGAATCATCATCTGAAGGGATAAAACGATCTGGTTAAATATGTAAAAATAAGAATATATTCCTGATAGGAGTTTGAAATGGAGGAAGTGACTTGACATGGTACTGCAGGATGGGTCCCACAGGGTGCTGCTCCAAGAGCAGAGCCCGACGGCAGAAAAAGCACCTCATGTGCACGGACTTCCAATCACCCTCAAGGTACATTGAGCAAGTAATTTCCACTTGCAGTATGTGGCACTATAAGAGGTGGTTAAGCCAGTAAATCAGGAAGAGAAATTAAACCAAAATAAAACCCAGCAATGTAATTTTCACTTCTGGAGCACGTGAACATACATGTGTAATCATATGAATCTTACCTGAGGATTTGCAAGAGAACACAATCAGACAAGGCTAAATAGAAAGATTTGTCTATGAAAATATCATTCGATAAAAATCCAGCAAGTCAAAAAAATAATGAGGGCTATAAAGTACAAAATTGCTGGCAAACTTGAAGAGCAAAGGTAGAGAAAAGCACTCAGGCCGAATCTTAACTATTAAAGGGATTTTGATGATCATCTCAAGGGGGTCTCATCTCATTCCTAAGTTTAAAAACTTTCCAATACCTCATAAAAGACCCATTTTGCTCAGTACAAACACTGCATACATAATCCTTGCTCGAAAATACACTGAAGCTTATCTTTTTTTTATTTTTTCAAGGCAGAAAATGAACTTGCAACAAATGAGACTATTTATATTAAGTAATGCTTCTCTGGTCAATTTTTTTTTAAATTGATTTTAAAACTACCGGAATCAGTTACATGCTCACACTACAAAACCAAAGGCACATAAAACCCAAAAGCAGTCCCATAACAGCTGCAGTTATAATCCCAGGTATTTCATTCAGCCGATGGCAGTTTCATTGGCAATCCCGTTGTTCTTTCTCCATGAATAGAGGAGTTGATCCTCCAGAGCCAGGGGCTTGACATTGTGTAATGAAAAATGAAAATAAATAAATAAAAATGCCTGATCTCTTTTTCATTGTTAAGAAAGGAGGAAAAGCAAAAAGGAACTGGATATAGCTGAGCTTCTCCTCCAACAGATCCTATGCTCTTGCCAGGTCCTTCCTGCGGGAGCTCCTCCTGCCCCATCCTCTGGGCCAGGGCTGCAGCTCTGCCCTCAGACAGAGCTTCTGTTTTGGTGGACAGGTTGAGGCAAGAGGGGTTTGCAGATCCCTCAGGGTTTAGACAGATGCAGCTTTTGCTGAGTCCTTTCGGATACGTGAAAAAAATCTTTGTCCCTTTTATGCCTCCGTTTCACACCAAAAGCCATCAGCCCAAGGTAAGGACTCAGCTGTGACACATATCTTGAATGGGAAAAAGGGAGCATCACACCCTAATGTGCTCTACAAGCTGTCCTACACTAAGGATAGGCTTTCAACAGAATCTGATGTGCTTAAAAATTGAATATTAAAAAAAAAATTAATCTTTAAATATGCTTTTGAAGTTCAGTTACAGGAAAAGGTCCATTGATGATTTAAACGTTCGTCCTTGATACTTCACCTTGATCTAACAGAATATTCTTATTCTAACGTCACCAAGATTCAAAACCAGACATCAGATTATGTATAAACTGTCATCTCCTAAAAATAATAGTCAAAATTCAAACCTCAGGCAGTAGGTGGCTTTCTATTAGCAGAGAAAAGCAACTACCACAAAGATTAAGCATCGCAACCGAATTGTATCATGAGCTTATTTATTTCTCTGAGGCGCTTCAGCAAAGGCAGCTTAGTTTTGGAGATGTGGAAATTTCAGTGCAGGAAAAGCGTGGTTTTCACCAGCTTGTTTTTAAAGTAAAAATTCAACAATATGTTGTTTCACTTCAGAACAGTATTTTGCTCATCAATAGGACCTTGAAACACATTACGCCAATCAAGGATTTACTATCTATTTCTTAGGATAGAAAATTGTATTAAAAATAGCATTAAACCCCCAGATGGAGTAATACAAGGCAGTTGTAGCAGAGGACTGGCCAAATCTCACTCATCAAACCCATCACTGCTCTTTCCCTACAGCACAGAACGGGTCTCTCTGGTAGTTTTTATACATTTCTGGGTGCTGCTCATGAACTATGGAACAGCTGCAGATTTACCACCCCTCACATTAACAGGATAGAGAGACAAGCAGCAGAAGCCAGAAGCAAGAAGTGGCCATTATTTAATGTCAGATGTGAATTTAGAATGAAAAATTACCAAAAAAAAAAAAGTAAGCAAGGACTTGTAAGTAATTACACTGTCGTTAGAAATATTACAATTTGCAATTATTCTCTGGCAAACATGCTAAAAACAGAGCCTGCTCTTGTCATAGCAAAAAAAAAAGAAGCATGAAAAATAAGGTTAAAAATCAGATGAAAAACCCATTACTATAGATTTTTTCACTTCCTGACGATCTCTTCAGGACGTGGCAGTAAACTTATCCACAATCTTTCACTGCTTAGTTAGATATCCTGTTTAGTAGTTAAATGAGGAGAAGGATGTAAATACTTCCTAGTCAATAGCCTGCTTTGTAATTAGAATTTAATTCTTTTTAGAAGGGTCATGTTAAATTTACGCTTTTCCCAAAATAAATCTGAGTCAATTAAAAGAAACATCTCAGCACAATGTGAATAATAATATTAACTACATTAAAAACCCACTGGAATTTAGGCATCAAAAGCCCGAACTTCAGAAACATGTTTTACAACTCCCCATCTCAAACGGGAGGCCACTGGTAATTTAAGCAGAAACTAAATAAAATGAAATAAATTTCACAGTGATCTGTCTGTAGAAAGTACAAAAAGATGAAGATAAAGGATAGATCATCTGTCTCCTATCTTTTGTAACCTAATCAGATACTGGATGGGTGTTTGAACTCATCACAGCAGGACAAAGATGGGAGAAAGAGACTGTGGATATACACGGAAACAGGGAGATTGTAAGATGGAGGTAAGAAAAAACTTCATCTCTGTGAGGATAACCCTGGGAAGAGTTTGCCCCAAGGGACAGCAGAATCTCATCAGTGGAGGTTTTCAAGATCTGACTGAACAAAGCCTGGTGTGAATTCGATGCTGAGCCTGCTCTGTGCAGGAGGTTCAACCAGACGACCTCCCGTGGTTCTTTCCGACCAGAATTACTCTGTGAAGGAGCCTCTAAATGAAAGCGAGGCCTTGTCCAACAGGATGCCAAAAAAAGCTTTTCCCTAATAAATACCACCGAGATCTGCAAAGTACCAAGGGACATGCAACAGCACAAATAAATCCATTAGTCAACCAAACCAAAGAGGAGTTCAACCAAATCTCCATTTCCAAAAATGAGAAGTCGAACAAAACTTGCTTGGGTTGCACAAAAATTGTAACAGACAGTGGGGTGTCTTTGTTTACAGAAAACTGAGAACAAAGACATCCTACTGTTTCTTACAGAACATCTATAACACTACAAGTAAAGACATGAAAGGGATTAATAAATCAAGACAATCTATTAAAGAAAAACTACACATTGTTCTGTTTGCAATCCTTTATCAGCCAGAAGGAGTACTGTACTATCATCCCACACAGCTCCTCTAATCCCTTTCAAAACATGCAATAACACAGCAATTGTAGTTTATTTGATGCAGTGCACACTGATCTGCTTTTCCTGCCTGCAAGACCTACCTACACCATAATTATGTGTGAAAGGATGCCGTGACATCTGCTCTCTGCCACAGGTCACACACACATAAGGCAGGCAGGGTATACAGGCAATAATTACATCTTACAGACAAAATAAAACACCATTAAACATCAAAATTAGATGAGGAATCCCAATAAGATCTGCTTAGTAAGTATGTTATTGCTTAATAAGGCTTGCCAGACTAATTATGCTCTGGTTATTGTGACATTTAGTTTAATCCTAACCATTCCATCGTTGGGGAATTCATTCAACAGTCAGCATCTTCCACAGTGAGTCTGTCCCTGATGCTAAGTACTGATTTTCAAACTTAGGATGAGATCAGCAATCAGTAAAAATAGAATATTGTGTTAGCAATTTATATCAGGTAATAGATATGTGCACATTTGATACATAACAAAGTGAAGGAACACTGAATGAATTAATGGACAAACACTGGAATAGTCCTATTTTCTACCCATTTTTACCTTCTCTTCCAGTTTAAGTATCCAATTTAGGAGCAATTGCTCTAGACCTTAACAACTTGTTTTTAAACAGAACCTTCTAATTCTTATACATCATTAACAGAGACATACAACTTCACTAATCCCTGACCGAGAAGTAACTCCACCAGATGTGATGTAACTCCACAAGATCACTGCAGTGTCCACTTTAATGGAATATTTCTGCTTGAAACATCATATAGCCCCTCTGGATGTCATTCCAGGATCCTTCCACCACAGCATGGTCATGGGAAAGGCAAAGCTCCAACTCAGCTTTAACAACTGACTCAGAGAACAAGGGAGCTTTATTCCTGATGGCACTACACCTAATTAATCTTGATTATTAGTAATGAAGGCAAAAAATAAGTTCCACTGAATATGTTTCCTCAGAATAATATGTTGCTTTATGAGAAGTTTTTAATGAGATTTATCTAATTTTAATGTAATTTTATGAGAATTATGCATGTTTTATGAGACCCGGACACACATTTCTTTATTATGAACCAAACTCTTAAAGAACACAATTCAAAGACATTCAATATTATACCAAGAAAAATAACTCAAAAGATTCAGGCAAATATCTCAGTCAAATCTTTTTTTGCAGGCTAAAATCTTTGGGACCAGGTCTGTACAGAGTCTAGGACATCAGATCTGATACGTCTCAGTATTTTATATTACAAAGTAATGTTGTGTCGCTGTAGTTGGCAGAACTGCCCACTCCCTCCTGTCTCCTTGCCCTTCACCTACTGCCACATCTCAGCCAAAACACAGCTTTTTTCTTTGCCTATACTTAACTGTCTCAATTATTTTTCTATTTATTATTAACAGCAATTCATTAAATCACTTTGTACTATAATCTGTATGAAAGATTCTATACAAAAGACTATTGTTCTATTTGCGGTGTGTCACACAGGGCATATAAAGTTCCTCTGATTCCTGGGATTAATTTTAAATACTTGCAGCACTTTTTTAAACTTTCATGACCTACACAAATGAGCAATTCAGTAGCTTAGTTATTCATCTTATTTTAGATCTCAATAAATGTGAAGTTTAGTGACTTAAAGCCATGCAGCAGTTTGTTCCAATTTTACATTTCAGGTTTTTCCCTTATTATCCACATGCTGTAACACTCAAGACACACTTCAGCAAGAAAGACATTCTGCAGCAGAATGTAATGAGCAGTGCTGTTTATGAAAATGCAGTGATTTACTAACCCCTTGGCACTGGAAGGCAGGACTTCCCAATATTAAGCACTAATGTAAACGGCATTAGCTGAGCTACTCAATCATGTGCCCACACCCTGGAGACAGCCCAGGGAAAAATATTCTTTTCTTTCAACTCTCAGTTAAAAAATAGAAAAAAATAGAAAAACCCCACACATTCCAAAACATTTCTGTAATACTCATCCGACACATTTTGAGGGTTTGTGAGAACAGATATCTTGCCTTGATAGCAGTGGGTGTTAGGAGAGGAGTCCATAATCTATCTAGACCTATGTATTCTATAAAAACAAAAAGAATAAATAGATGTTGTCTATTTATCTGTCTATCAACAGATTACAACTATGAGTAAGCTATAAGTAATGCATATGAGATTAAAAACACCTCAATACTGGATTACAGATAGCTATAATCAAACTCTGGTCTTTTCAAAATTCCAAACAGCTATGAAAACCAATTCCTTCTAAAACATAACAGCCTTTACATCACTTTAAGAGAAAAAGAAATGTTTCTTCATTCACTCCACCCTGACTTTGGGCCTTATAATCCCCAACAGGAACTGTTATTTCCCAGAATCAACACAACACAGGTTATGCAGCATCTCCTATAACACAAAGCATCAGTTTACCAGTGGGGCCAGGAGAAAAACACGGGCATTGCTGGACACCCATCTCAGTAACACTTTCTTCTGATCCCCAGCCTCCTCTCTAGTTATACTTAAACCTTCTCCCAGGCCCACAGGAAAGCTCCAATCCCTTCAAGCACAGCCAAGCAAGAAGTCAAGGAGGTCTATGCTGACATTTGCAAGAAAGCAGAAAGAAACTTGAGATATTTGTGAATGGGGTTATTTCTTATTTTCCTCTAGGAACTGGGAGATTCAGAAGGTCCTTAAACCTTCTGCATTAACACCAGCAAGCCTTGCAAAAGGCTTTTTCTGGTTTTCCATATTCTGGCTTCCCCCTGTTGCCCTTCACACAGGCAGTCACTCCAAGATATTTTTCCAGCATGCAAAGCCCAGGTTTCACTCAGGTCCATGTTCTGCTGACAGTCCAGCTGGGATACACTCAGCTCTCTAAGAGAGAGCCTCATCCACAATAAACTTCAGCAAACAACATCAAGATCAGACAATCATGGAATGGTTTGGGTTGGAAGGGACCTGAAACACCACTTAGTCCAAGCCTGTGCTGTGGGTAGGGACATCTTCCACTAAACCAGGTTGCTCCAGGCCCCATCCAACCCGGCCTGGAACACTTCCAGGGATGGGGCAGCCACAGCTTCTCTGGGCAACCTGTGCCAGGGCCTCCCCACCCTCACGGTGAAGACTCAGTGAGGGCAGAGAAGACTGGCACTAATGGACTCCTAAGGGAATCACAGCAGGAAACTCGCTGTCAAAGGTTCACTGCTCTGAGACAGGCCCTGGGTGGGACAGCTGGGGGGAAGCACTGGCAGTGGTTCAACATCTGCTTGCTATTCCAGCTCCAAGACAAAAAGAGAATTCTTATTTTAGTTCTGCAATAATTCATTACCTGGCAAACACTGAAGATAGAGCCCAATGCTTCTTCCAAACCATGACAACTGCAGTTTCTAATTTTCTTACTCTTTCATGAAGCTTAAATTATGCTTGTTCATTGAAATAATAGTAAAATAAACAAATTGTTTCAGAGAAAAAGTTGTGAAATAATACAGCAATTTGCACACCTGCAAAACCTTTCTGAAGTATCCAAATTTACTTCCCATGCACATAATCAAAGAAATAGGTGCATCCCCCTCCAGACATCATTTTAAGGGAGAACTATAATCTTTCTGCTCAGCTTCAAACTATTCCCAGCTTACATATTTTATAACTCACAACAGCCCAGAAGCCAACATATGTTTTCAGCTACTACAGCAATCAATATGGCATGGTAAAGGAGTCGGAACCCAGAGCTGCACACTAAGTCTGGCTGGGACTAAACAGTAGAATTGCATTCCCTGTCCCTCGGCCTCCTGCAGAGCTGATGTGCCCACACCTACAGATATTCTGTTACCTTGGAGGTTCCCCACCTCTGGTGAGCTCCATTTGGGGCAGACCCTCTCCCTTGCTCTGGAGCAGAAGTGGGGCTGCCCAAAGCTCTTGGAACAGAAAAGGCAGATGGGTAAAATACAGACACCACGTACTTCTAGACAAATATCTTCTCAACCGTATGGGCCAGCCACTCATTATTCTTAATAAGCATTATAGAAGAGCTATACAATGGGCAGGAGTCCCATGGTGCCCTACTGCTGCTAATTAGTATTTCTGCAAAGATGGAGAACACCTATGATAACAATTCCCTGGCAACAGCATAATTAATTCATGTGAAAAGTACTATTTTCAAATATGTGCACAATCAATTTTATAAAAACTGGACAGAGGTTATTGTAGAACTCTACAAACTGCTTTTACTGGGCATTTTCCCTTTATTTACAGTCCATTTTTAATTATCTCCCTTTCAATTATTTATAATTAAATTCCCATTTGCTCTAGACACTCTACTCCATATTCTAGGGGGAAAGTGTTTTGGAAAAGCGTAATTCAGTGCATTGTTTGTAAATAGCTGTGGAGGAATAAACCATACGAGCAGCAATGCCAAAATTTGGACTGACAAGTGTTCTCCAGCAGTAAATCAATCTGCTCCTCTCGCAGACACTGGGAGCACCAGCTGCTGACAGGAGGAGTGGCTGAGGAAGGAGCAGTGGCTCATCAATCCAAGAGGGCCAAAGAGGTTAGATTTCCAGGCAGTGTACTCAGGATTAAGGGCTTTAACATGCAAGTGATTTACACTTCAGGGAAGAAGGACAGGCATGTAGCACATACAAAACAAAACAAAAAGAGACAACAATAACGACAACAAAACACCAAGCAACAAAAAGAAAAAAGCTAAATCCAATTCACAAAAATTCGATTTGGATGAGGGGAAATAAAATAATTAATGTAAAAGGAAAGCAAGGACAAAGACATTAATGTTCTAATTGAAACAAACTCCCATCGCATCATGAATTTTGCCTCCTGACTGTGAGGTCCAGAAGAACAAAATAACTGAAAT
This sequence comes from Lepidothrix coronata, assembly GCF_001604755.1. Lineage (NCBI taxonomy): Eukaryota > Metazoa > Chordata > Aves > Passeriformes > Pipridae > Lepidothrix > Lepidothrix coronata. Next base: position 115,074 of record NW_016690355.1, on the reverse strand, counting down.
ACTTCAGTTTGCACTCAGGGAACGTGATCACATTACCTCATTCAGGCTTGCAGGTGTTAAGATAAGAAAAATCTTGGGTTCCTTGTGCCAAGAATTACAAAATATAAGTAAGCACATCGTATCTGCATGAGTATGTGAAGAAAGAAAAATCTCCATCCCATCTGGAGGCAGATTTTGCCAGGCATCATTCCAAACGACTGCACATGCAGGTAAGTGAAAGCAAAATATGGTCAAATTAAGACCCGAACATCAGGCCAGACTGAGATCCAGGGATCTTACAAGGAGATGTATTATCCCATGGTGCTTTTGAATTTATTTTATTTTATTTTAAGCTAGACATATTTAGGTGCTGGAGAGCAGGACATGGTACTCAGCAACACCCCATCCAGAGCAGCCCTGCTTCTCTTCAAACCCACCTCCCAGACAAGAGCAACAAAACCCAGAACCAGAGCAATAAAGCATTACAACATTAAAAGCAATTTCCTACTAGTTTTACTTTTTAATTTCGTTTTTTTTCCTATTCCAGCTGTGTTAGATTCTGTGGAGCAAAAGCCAGTACTGCTCTAAGGATGAACAGAGAAGAGAACACTTTGGTTTTGGCAATAAATCTCTGTCAGTCCCTTCACTGGAACCCAAGCACTGCCAGTCCTGCAGTGGGCAGTGCCAACCCACCCTGCGGGGTGGGAACAGGCACGTTCAAGGGAAGGGGCAGGTTTGGGTTGCTTTTTTCAGTACTTACTCTGCTGAAATAAAGAAAGCTGAAAGTAGAACGTCAGTTCCAGTAATTTAAAGATGGAAGAGTTCAAACATCAAACTGCACCCTAAAATTACTCAGAGGTCAGTCTCACCAGACTGGTAGATCTTCACTGCCTTTGTGGCAGGTGTTTTGCTCATGTTATTCTGAATTTATAGTGGTTACATATTTCTGAATAGTCTTCAGCTATCACTGAAATCCTAACAGACGTGCACCTTTAGTTGTATTTTAACAAGCTTCAGCACCAGGGATAAAACCACCACCTTTTAGATGTTGAAACAGCTGAGAATATCCTGAGAATGGCTTTGCAAGCACAGCCCCATGTTCCTTTCAAAAACCACTAAGAGATTTGGCAGGCAGCATTCAGGTTTTCTGCTGGGGCTGTTTGCTGAGCAGAGATGAACAATTTTGAACTTGGAAATCTGGTCACTGTTGCCATAAAAGACATCATACTCTGACTTTTTGAAGTAAAAGGATGGTGACATGGAAAAGTATCAGTTACAGATGCACATATGCTGCACACAATTTGACATCCAAACATAAGCATCTGCTTTCACAACGTCAGCCCACATTTGCAACTGAAGGTTTTTTAGAAACAAACGTTCTTATACATAACTAATCATTTAACAAGGGCTCAGAAAATGCAGCCCTTAATAGATTTAATTAACAGGTTAATGATGTGCATAGCATGCTTGCTCTCAAAAGCAAAGATTTTCACATTAAGCTTGTTTCTGTTTCACAGAAGCAGCTTTCTGTAGAATATCTGTGCTAATGTAATTACACATCTGGCACTTCTGCTGCTTTCAATTGCAGAGATATTTATAAACAGTGCTAGCAATTTGCACAAGAGTACCTATCTTTTCTAATGTTTTGCACTACAAATAAAGATATTTGAATGAAAATTCAACTGCAAAGAGTTCTCTTTTGTATCCCCGAGTGGTTCTAATGAATACATAAAATGATCATTTAGCCTGCAAAATAAATCTAGCACTTACACTAATGTCATGACTGCCTGGGAAACCTGCATAAACTAAGCCTGACTCAAGTTCACCTTGATATAAAGAGGTCAAGTACAAATTTTTAGATAGTTTTAAATTAAACATCAGCCCTGCTAATCATCTTTGGACCACTGTGTCACCACATGGCAAAACTAATGTTTTAAAATATAATTTCTTGGCAATGTTCATTTATCACCCTCACTGTAACTGCAAAATGATGGAAAACCAGGCCAGAATAATGGAAATCACACATTATCTCTACCAGTATTGTCAAGAAAATGCAGTGGTTATTAATTTAAATATGCCTCAAAGAACGATCACAACTTCAAACACGATTCAAGAAGATAAAAAGCCATTCCTGCCTCAAGCTGCTTTCAGTTCAATTTAGGTCATATTTAGGTTCATCATGATAGCATCCGAAATCCCTCAACTTACTAAATACTGACAGAAGATGCTGCTGCCCCAGTGTTTAATCAAAGGAGAGGATGAGCCCAAGGTCCTGACGGGTGTTACTTAAAGGAGATACTATCAAAGGAACCTTCCAACACCTGCTCAAGCTCAGCAATGGCTGCATGGGAGAAAAGATAAGCCAAGATAAATATCCCTTTCTCCTTGCTATTTTAAGGCACATCCGATTAAGAAAAATCATAAATTATTTAATAAAAGGAAAAGAATATATGTGTGAATGTGCATAACTTGCATAACTGATGTCAAATATATTCATACACACATGCACAGACATATATATACATGTTATGTGATATTTGTATTCTGATGATCCCACTTTGCTCCCATTTTGGAGTCAATCAGTGTTTTGATGCTCAGTCTGAGCCCAACACAACAGAAGTGTATGTGACATGCCATGACTGTACTGGAGCCAGCTCCTAACCCTTCCCACAGGAGACACTTCCAGCGCCCTGGAGGTCATGATGGAGAACGAGGATACTCTGGAAGAGTAGATGATGACAGGAAATGGACAGAACACTGAAACCTGGTAATCTAATTACTCCAAAACCCCTGACAGTAGTCCAGACAGACAGAATGAGGAGTGATTTTGGGGAACAGGGCAATGAAAACACTTAGCTAATAACCCTGAACCACAGAGCTCAAATGGCTTTTAATTTTGCTGCTTTTATTTGAGTAAGCTGTTTCCATACAAACCAGCTCATTAACATGTCCCAGCTGGTCCATTAACCAGAACATGGAGATTCAGTATCACCACAAGAAAACAATAAACTGCTACAGAAAGAGCTTTCTTGAGAAATGGAGGGGGATACCTGGCCTCTGCCAGAAGGAAATCCACCTCCTGGTCTTCTCCCCAGGTTTAAAGAACTACAAAGTTCACAGCAAAGTTGGTGTAAGCAGCCACCAACTGCAGCATTAGGAAATCTGTCTACACCCTCAATGGTTGACAACACTCAGCTGTAGAAATACCAGACTGGTAGGTCTGTGGAATAAGAAAAATTGGCTTTCCCTCTAAGGACGCTGACGTAACTGCTCTTAATTGAGTTTTAATTCCACTGGGCATTCTTCAATTCAATCAAGCCACTTGGAAAAACTCTTCTATTATAAATGTCTATTCCTTTCTTATGATTGCCATAATAAACTTTACTCAGAATATTCTGAAGTAAATAAAGCCAATCTGATTTGAGATCCTTTTAACAGTAAGCCATATATTTTACATACACAAAGAGAAATGACTGGTCAAATGGCAAAAATCAATGAAAAAAAGGGAGCTAAGAAAATGCAATCCATATTCATTACATGTTTAAAACATTTACTGTCTTTCCTATCTGAAGTTTAGAAAGTCAAGATATTCATCATCTTTGAAAATTAACCTTAATTGACTTGTATTCCTTCTCAGATGATGCAGAAAGATTTTCAGTTTACATCTAATCTTGAGACTGCTGCAGATACAGAAAGTGGCTTCCAAAAAGCATAAACAGAAAGAATCTGGACAGACTTCAGGTCTTTTCAAAACAAAAAAGAAATTTTTTCAAACAATATTTACTGTTCCCAGGATGTGTTTTCTAAAAATCCTTTCTTACACTAAAACCTGCTTGCGAAAGTTAAACTATTTCTACTTTTCTGTGTTAAGAATAAAGGAGAGGAGAATACCTTCAGGACCTCAGAGCTTAGTCACTATAGGGTAATATAGGCTGTATTGTTGTAAGTTCTTCTACTTATAAAGTCCAGTTAGGTCTGTTGTTCCATCACTCTTCTCAAACCACTTCACTGTACCATATTCCCATTCTCCCACATATTCTAACCTAAACCAATGAAACAATCTTGACAGGCAAACTAAGCAACTAAATGCTTTTCCACATTCCTTTTTATACATGCAAAAATACATTATTAATGATTACTCAGTCAATGTTTCCATTTATCTAAATTTGTCTGATTACAGTAGTTGCTGCCCAAAGAATTTTGCCCTGATAATGACAGACGTGTGATCACACACCACATCCACACCACAGCCTTTTTCATTTCCATGTGCCATCAGTGTCCACCGGACTAGGAAAGCAGAAGCTTCCCACCATGTGTCCAGACAGCCTCTCATCAAACTTTGCAGTAAAACGAGAATAAAATAGCGTATGGACTTCTACATAATCCTGTATCTTCTTGGCCCTTCAGGACAGCTTCCCACAGGATCCTAGTTCCCTGAAGAAATTAAAATCCATGTTCCCAAGACCAGGCAAGGAGCTCCAACCCACATTCCCTCCTCACCTCTCTCAGGATCTTAAACTCCACCATCCTGTGGACCAAACCACTCCCCATGGTCAAGGTTCCTGATTCCCACCCTCCAGATCAGTTCCTCTGTACCTGTGCATCACCCACCTTGCACATCATCACCTCAGGTGGCCTCTCCAGCACCTGAATACAAACAGTGTAGAGCAGTAGAAGCAGGGAATGACACATGGTGGGATGCAGGCTGGCACTGGAGGCCCCAACGCTACTGAAATCTCACCAGTGGTCAGTCAGGGAAAGGGACACCTGGAAATGACTGAGGGGATAAAATAAAAACTAACACAGTAACATGGACCAATAAAGAAAGAGGAGGGTGTAAAACTGGGCAGAAACAACCCCTTGTGAATCCTACAGAGAGGAAAAAGAAACCATCAACATGAACATCAGATTCCTCCTGGGAAAAGACGCCAGATGCTGATAATCCACCACCCCAGAACAAAACCCCCAGTTTAGGACACATGGGAGCAAGGTGACATTAACACCAGGAAAGGTGTACAAGGTGGGGTTTGTGTGTGTGTAACAACTTGAACTGCATTACTCTTCTTCTCTGTAACGATTAAATCTGGGCTAATAATGATTGTCCTCTCAGGGTTTCAGTTACACTAACATTAATTAACTGGATATACTTATCTCTTCCTCCTTGCCCAAGAATAAGGGGAGAAAAGTTTTCCTTATGACACTTTGACTCATATTAGAGATGGACTCTCCTTCTTAGTCCACACAGATCTGGGTATTTTCATTCCTGCCACTGCAGCCCCAGGTCCTGACAGGACTGCAATGAAACAAGACAGTCCAGCCTGAGCAGAGACTCTGCCAGAATGCTGGGAACACACAAGTGCCTGCTGTAATGCAGCATATTCAAATAGTGAGTCTCAGGAATAAATCAGCCTCAGACATTTGTGTACGTAGAAATAAAGATGTTTTGCATCAGCCCTCATAAAAAGATTCTTCACATTTATTAGGTACTGCAATGCCTTGGAAAAACAAGTCACTACAGCTTTCTGACTGCAAAGTTCAGAGTCTTGGGTATTGCAACAGACGTTAACTCTTTTCAAATAATTTATTTCATTTCACATGTAATAGCTGAAGAATACTATGCATGTCAAAGACACTTATTATGGAAACTAACTTAATTTTTTTTAAAATACCAACTAATCTGAACATTTTATAAACTCTTCCTTAGATTAAGGCTGCACTAAAGCCCTTCTCAAGTTTCATATGTGAATAAACTCACCCATAACAACTCTGTAGGGTTTTTCACATTCATTATTTATGGGCAAACAGATTTTCCCCATTGAAACTTCGGCGAAGCTTGAAAACACCTTTTTATGGTTGCCCTAAAAAAACTCCAAAATCACGCAATTATAATGAAACTGCTCATACAAGCTACATGAAAATATTAACTCAGCATCAAGTCTATAGATAAATGGAGCACAGCAGCAACAACAGCATATGTCACCAGACCAAGAGGGATTACAGCATCCAACAGCTGGACCATTAGAACAAGTCACCGGGTGCCAATCACAGTGATACAAAATAGGGGGGTTTTACTGATCACCGTGCACATCCTTTGCCCCAGGGAGGAGGAAGAACAGCTGCTACTTCCTGTAGAAGCATTCATATTTCCTCTCTTCGGGGAATTCAAGCCCCAGACAACGAACTGGTTGGGCAGGCAGGAGAATTCATTTTCTTCCAGTTTGCTTTTATGTACGTGTTTGCCAGCTCAAGGAGAAAAACGCTTTTACAAGAACACTAAATATGTGTCCCTACAACAGCCACGTTCTTCTCTCAGGGGGTTATGAGTGCCAGGACCAGCAGCCACTTGACAGAGGCACCCTTGGCATCATTTTCCAAAGGAGAAGAGGCCCAAACTCTGATCCATTACACCAGCATCAATTCGAGCTGACCAAACAGAGTCTACGCTCCTGCTCCATTCCTCGCTTATCTCTGTCCCACATTTTGGATGTCAAGCTAATGACTAAGTTTCATTCATGAACCTCAGTTTGCCAGGAAGCATTTTTAGTCATGTCTTTGAATTTCCAAATGGATATCAGACTGTTAAATAATTTCTTTTAAGATGTCACAGGAAAAAACTCCATATTGACTGGGACTCGCTTCCAACTGATGCCTAATCCATATTACAATAATAATGTAAATTATCTCTAAGGAGTGGTTGGCCGTTGTGGTCACATCACATGGCAGGCAGGCAAGCTCAACCAACACATAAACTGTGAGGGAAAATGGTAAATGTGCTGATTATGTAAATGGAACTGTTTGAAGTCAAAGATGCGGGCCTGTATTTCACTGATAAAACGTGTAAAATGGAAAAAACCACTGCGTAAGCAATTAAATTTAACTTTTTAATCAATAAAGGGGAAACTGGGACCTAAATCCACTTTATAGGATTTAGGAATCAAAGTCTTCCTACAACTGAAAGATAGCTGTGATGCCCATGTAACTAGAGGGGAACTTGCTCTAAGACAAAAATGTCACATTCTATCTTGATACCACACAAAAGAGAGTCATCTATCATAAGATTAAGATAATTTGGTGTAATGATGCTCCTGATCTTTAGTTTTGACTTGCATTCTTTCTAAATAAAGCCGTGCTCACGAGAGTTTTGATGGCAGCATCTCACCGGAGTTTGACAGATGAGCCCACCTGTCCCTGTTAACACTTTGGAGTTGGTTTTTGTAGGTCCAGTGTTTCTCCAAGGACTGCAGAAGTAGGAAGCATATTGTGCTTTTAAACTTGCACTTCATTCCAAAAATTTCCACGATGGAAGAACTTGGGTTGGTACCAAGGTGTCCAGAGCTGCAAAGAGTCAATTCTCCCTCCTGGTCCTACGAAGAGGCCGCCCAAGACACCAAACACAGTGACCCAGCACTGAGCTGGAGAGTTGCTTTGACTTCCCTGCTGTCTGCCAGAGTCCACTGCATTTTCCTTTCGCTCCTCATTGACTCATTTCATACAATCCTAGAATAGTTTGGGTTGGAATAGACTTTGAAGACCATCTCATCCAACCCCTCTGCCACAGGCAGACACGCCTTCCACTAGACCAAGTTGCTCAGAGCTCCATCCAGCCTGTCCTTGAACACTTCCAGGGATGGGGCAGCCACAGCTTCTCTGGGCAACCTGTGCCAGATCCTCCACACCCTCACAGGAAAGAAATCTCATTTCTCTATATTGACACTCAAACATGGCACAATCTGCCCCCAAACACCAACTCCTCCTATTCACAAAACTCAAAAAATTCAGCAGTTTCTAAAGATATCACTTCAGCCAAGCTTATTCCATTGCCATAACACACTTGTGAACTGCTGTTCTGTATTTTACCTTATCCATTTCTCTGTTCAATAAAGTACTGTACAGTGTCACAGTCTTATTAAAACAAAACAAACACCCTTACTGAGGATACTTTCACATCTGAAAAGCAACTGAGAACATACATGTAGCACACAGGATACGTATATACACACATTCAGAGGTGTTTACTGATGCAAGAATAACTGAAAAATAAATTTACTACACACAGTTGGGGCTGTGATGGTCAGGCTTCATTCTAAAAAGCACCAAACGACTGCCATCTGCAATGCCTCTGATAGCTCACTAATTAATGATCAAGATTGCATTTGCTTCAGCATAATTTTATGCTTTTATATGGATATCTTATTTGATTATAATTATCACAGACTGTAGAAGTTTATTAGGGCCAATCATTTCTTAATGCAATTAAAATCCCAGGGGAACAATATGAAGTAATTTTTATTGGTGAAAGTGATGACAGCTTATAACAAAAGGGAGCCTACTTATCAGCCACAATTATTCCAAATGATACAATTAAAACAAACTGCATGCATTTTTCAGTACTTCTTTGTGCATACCTGAGTTAAAACAATCAGGATGTGTTAAAAGTGGCAGACTGAGATGATCTTTGGGCTCCTTTGTATTCACCTCTTTGGGGAAGGGATTATGCAGCCTTTTTCTCCTCCTGGATGAAATCACCCACTCTTAAAATAGCTCTCTGGGCTATTGCCTCTGCTTCCCAACCCTGTTAACACAACACCTCTAATTCTTTCTCTTCCACAACACTGTGACACTTCCCATTAAAATGAGTCTAAAAACCATTTCTCCACAACACAAATAATTATTTATTCTTTCACCCAAAAGTATTAACATGGAGATTGGAGGGTAAAAACAATAAGAAGTTTCTATGAATGGATTCTATGTTCATACAGTTAATCCTGTTCTTTTATACATTTTTAGAATACCTCCACCTCGGCACTGGCAAAACAAATTATTCTCTTTCCCATTCTGTCATTCTCTCTCTATTGTCATCCTAAAGGTGTTCCTTTTCTTCCTCTGCCCAGACAAGAGCCTTTCAGGTTTTAGTATGCTCCTTACCCCAAGACCTGCTTAAGAAAAGCAATACATAGCACGCTGATGGGTGCCAGAATGTGATTTATTTCCATTTCACAGTTTCCCCACAGTTTCCCCTGAGAACCCAAGTAATCACTGCTAGAACATCTCATCACTGCCACTGGTTTAGCCCCATTTGCTCCCCCTTAAGAGAGCCTTTTGATTTAACATGTTGCACTTAACCCAGATAATATTACAGCGTGTTCCAAATTCCACTTGTAGTGCTCTAAAAAATGTTGAATTTTGAGAAATATTATTTAGCCAGTCGGTCTACACTGAGTGGCTGTATTCACAACTGTTTCCAAACAATATAGACAACACTGCACTATTCCTTACATCGTGCTATTTAAGTATTTTGTAGTTTTGCTGAATGAGACCCAGTATCTGATATGCCATTAAAAAACTGGAAAGAAACTATGCTAAAAAAAAAAAAAAAAACCAACAAAAAAAAACCTGTTCTCAAGAAGATACTAAAAAAGAGATCTTACATTTTTTTACCAAAGATAGACCTAAGAAAATAGCCTGTAGAGGAATAAAAGGCAGATCAGGGAAACACCAGCCAGCGTTATCCATGTGATTAACCTTTCTCCAGACACCAACACCAACCCTGGAAGGCAGCCCCTTCTGCTGGGATATCGACACCAGGGAAGGCTCTGCACCAGCAGGTACCTGGAGCCAGGACAACTTCATGGGAACCAAGGAGAACCACCACAGAGGCAGGGTGGAAAAAACGTGGCTTCAACATAAATCAGCTTCCTCTGATTGCTCTTATGAATCACAGAAGAGAAATATCAGCAGCCAGCCGTGACTGGCACTGAACTATCTTCCTAAGTATGCTGAACAGCACAGAATCCAGGCATTTCTCCTGTGTCAATATTCCACTGCGATAGCTTTTCTCCCAAGGCTTAGAGAAATCCTTCTCCTCTAATCCTGTTTTCCAGTGACAACTTAAGAACAGAAATGGCAATAATTTCCCGTTTCCAGTGCTAATTCACAAATTACCGAGGCTTTTTTTTCCTTCGCTGTTCTACACATCCAGCAGCGCTCAGTATCCTCATGGAACAGGAGTTTGAACCGTTCAGTTCATTGAGGGGTAGCATGGACAGGTAGAGAAGGATGGGAAACCACTTCTTTATAAATTATACCTTTGCTGATTTTATTTCTACTCTCCGAAAAGAGCACTAGAGGCATCTTGGATCAAGGCCTCTTAGCTCAAGGCAGTGATGCTTAAACTCTCCAGCCCCACTGGCCACCCAAGTCTGGGCACCTCAGCTTCACAGAACAGTAATTTACTGCTGTCTGCAAGATGAAGAATACCTATTGATTTCAAATACTTTAAAAAAAAAAATACTTCCCCTAATAAATCAGCACTGCCTGTGCTTGTCAATTTATCTGCAATAGCTCACACGCCCATCGAGCCCGGGCACTGGAAACAGCATCTGGATTAACCACTGTGGTGGTGTTAATCACACTTGCCAATTATGAACTGCGACAATTATAATGCTGCTCATTCATTAAACATTTCAGCACTAATAAGTTAGCTATATATGTGTGTGTGTGTGTGTGTATATACATATGAAAAGATCTAGGAACAGGATACACACTTGCTTTCAGACTTCAAGTCTCAGGCAATTCTGTACAGCAGACACTTTAAGGGCAGATAAGGTACTTTTTCTTTTTTTTTTTTAAATAAGTGGTGCCAGTTCCAAACCATGATACTATTTCATCCCAAACTGGAACACTGTACAGAGTCAATGCCTGTGAAAGTCACCGGAATGCTGAGATATATTTGTTCTGTATTTTTATGATAAAAAAAGGAAAAGAAAATTCCATGCCAGCAGTATGACTCAATGTCAATTAGACACTAACACCTCAGGCATTTTCCCTATGGTTTGATACTCGATTCTACAAATGTAAGTTCAAAGGGAAGAGTTTTTTCAAGCCCACATTTGGGCATATAATGCGTTCCCTATGAAATGGAAATCACTTATCACCTTGTATTAGTGGCTAGTGGAGAAACCAAAATGAGCTAGTATTTTCAAAGGGCAAAATATTATATTTAAATGTCTTACATAGATATTTGTGAATTTGCAACCTACTATAGCCCTGAAATTTTACTTATTTTTGGTGATCTGGCTTACATGAGGCTGCAGGCACACATGGAGGAAGAATCACACATAACTGATTTTTGGTGACTAGGTGTATGGACATATAGATAAGCCTATAATAGGTATCTGTGATGCTTCTGTAAGAACAAAACACTACTGCTGAGAGGATGGGATGGGTGTGAACATGCACTGACTGGTCACAAAGGGCCCTCAAGGGAAGAGCCCTCCACCATTAGTGGAGAGCAATCAGCTTCTCCAGCAGAAAACTGGGAGCACTCAGGTCATGGTCACATGTGGACCTTCCCCCCAGAGAAGCTCCTCTTTCAGCTATACAGACACAGGCAAGGTTAAAGCTCATCCTTCTGCACAGTCTTAAATTTTCTAGCTGTTTCAGTAGGAATCTGTACGTTTAAGTCACTTTTCAAAAAATATTTTGCAGGTATTTAGCTTGGAAATCCTTCCTTTCAGGAGGCATATCCCATTAATTACCTGAAATGTTTTTAAGTCTCTAGCTATCCCTAAGAAGTAGATGTTGAAATGGTGGGAAGGTTCACAAGGATAGACAGGAAAAGACTTAATTCAATACAAGATGGCAAATCAGGTTAAAAAGGCAAAGCATGCACATGCCTTCCATTGTGAATAGCTTTCTGAGCAGAAACCCAGCTATCAAAGAACCTTGAATCTGAGTTTCAAATGGGATTTGCAGCTCTGCAATCTCTCCACTCTCCATTCACACCAACTATTAAGGTTCTAATGAAACAGCACAGAATTCATCCACAGTTCTGCCCCAGCAGTGCTATTCTCAGCCTCTCTTTGTCCCTCAAAAAAAAGTACACGGAAATTCAACTGTTTCTAACTTTCTGTCCCAATCTTGCAAGAAATATTATACCAGCAGAGATAACTGGGTGCACCAGCATAGCAAACCCCTTGACTCGACATCTTAAATTGATTCTTTTCTCCTTCCTACACATAATCCCTTAAGCCCTGCATTCAATACCTTTGCACACCCTATAGTGTGTTCCTAAGACATGCACAGCAACTCCTAACTCATTCCCTGCTCTTCACCATGAAGTGCATCTCAGTACAGAGTAACAAATACCTCATTTTAACTGGAGGCCCAGGAAAGGAGGCCCCACATGGACACGGCTGCAGCTGACTGCCTGAAATGGTAAAGACCTCCCTGCCTGCCCCAACATAAACTTAACCACCCACACCTTTCACGTTTCTATATCCACTACCCAGAGCTCAAAAAAGTACACAGCATGCTTCCCAGCAGGAATATGCTTTCCTTTTTCCACTGTGCACACTCCTGGTTTCCTCTGAGTCATTGCTATAAACTCAGGAACATCGAGAGAAGCTTCTCACTGGCTTTGTGGAAGTCAGCATGAGCCAAGGTCTCCTACTCTCCCATTCCACTGAAGAACAGAGGTATGAGGTGTTGTCCTTTCCCTACCAAGGGAACAAATTCCTTAAGGACAAAGATTTACTCTTGACTATGGGGAATGAAATTCCTACCAGAATTAATGCAGAGCCAATTTGCATCTCATCTGAGACAGAAAATCCTAGAAAATATTTATGGCAAACTAATAGGTGTGTTGTTCAACCAAATTTATAGTAATAATAAATCAAGAGATCATACAAGATTTAGCCATATTTTGGCTGCTGTTTAACCTTTTCTGAACAGTATACAGCAGGAATAACTCCACCTGCAAAGAGGGTTGATATGCTTTTCAAAAGTTCATTTTCCTCTGATTTCACTCAGTTCCAAATTCTCCTGCAATGACAGGTGTCGCAAGAGGAAACAGGAACTTTTTTTTAATTGGTCCTCTCATCCTAGAAGTAATTTTCAAAGTGCACAGAGCTTTGTCAGACATTTTTATGTATTCTACTTTCATCATTTAAGAAGGTCTGGAACGTTGCAAGGATCATTATTACACGACGAAGACTGTTAGGCAAAGCTTTTTATCTTGGTTGCTATTAAGTGCCCTTTTATTGCCATATCAATCAACTAAATGATTTCCAAAGTCTGGTGTAAAATAGCATGTTGGTGGAGCGGGCAAAGCTGACAGTGGGTAAAACCGTAATCTGTTTACATCTTTGGACTTGATGACTTATGCTGCTGGTGAGGCATTTCCTAAATCTTTCATTATTGTAGTGACTGGAAGACAACATGAAAATGAGTAAGAGGTTGTCTGGAGCACAGGAGACTCCTTGAAAGCTCTGAAAGCCAAAAATAGAGCCCATAAAAACAGTGTTAAAGAACTTCTGTGTGTTTTAACTGAAAGTGTAGGGAAGCAAGAGAGACCAGAATAATGTAGGAACGAAGTGGAGCAAAACTGTGATGATGTGGATGGGAGGGAACCAAAAAGAAGATGGGAGGAGGATTCTTCATGTGGTTTTCATAAATTAGGTGGAAGAAAAATGCATTTTGAGTTAAGAACTTCAGACTTCATATTCAACAAACATAATTATGGCTTTTCACACTAACAGCAAGGCCCAACACTGTTCCCTTCAAGCAGTTCAGCACTTCTGTCACAACTACAGGCTGAAGCACAATCAGTTGCTTTTATTAGACATGTTTGCTTTCTTTCCCCAAAAACTGAATGTTCAGCAAAAACTAACAAAATGCCATTTATTAGCACAATCCACGAAACATAACAGTGCAGAGGGGAAAAAAACAGTAAGTCAGGTACAGTCTTTAACAAAGTGCATCATGCAAAGCACTGAATTTATTATAAATGCACAAGCAAAGCAGCAGTTTGAAACAGATGGGTCACTGGTTATAAAAGTTTGCTACAGATGGAGAATTAGCACAAATACTTTACCACATCACATTCAGATCAAAACTTTGCATAAAATACAAATAATTTTCTCTCACTATATTGCTCTGCTCTTAGAAAGAGGTATTTTTGCAGTTATTTTGCAATGTCAAAGAACTTTAGTCCTCCAAAGAAATGCCCTGAATATACTAAAAACACACACCTCTGTTCAAAGCTCCTCTTTCCATGAAGGGAATCATAGAATCATAGAATCAGTCGGGTTGGAAAGGACCTCTGAGATCATCAAGTCCAACCCTTGATCCACTACCACCGAAGTTACTAGACCATGGCACTAAGTCTCATCTTAAAAACCTCCAGGGATGGAGAATCCACCAATTTCCCGGGCAGCCCATTCCAATGTCTGATCACCCTCTCTGGAAAGAAATTCTTCCTAATATCCAACCTAAACCTCCCCTGGCACAGCTTAAGACTGAGCCCTCTTGTCTTACTGATAGCTGCCTGGGAGAAGAGACCAACCCCCACCTGGCTACAACCTCCTTTCAGGCAGTTGTAGAGAGTGAGGAGGTTCCCCCTGAGCCTCTTCTTCTCCAGGTTGAACAGCCCCAGCTCCCTCAGCCTCTCTTCATAGGACTTGTGCTCAAGTCCCTTCCCCAGCCTTGTTGCCCTTCTCTGGACCTGCTCCAGGACCTCAATGTCCTTCCTGAACTGAGGGGCCCAGAACTGGACCCAGCACTCCAGGTGTGGTCTCACCAGCTCTGAGTAGAGGGGAAGAATCACTTTCTTGGACCTGCTGCCACACTGTTCCTGATCCAGGCCAGGATTCATTGGCCTTCTTGGCCACCTGGGCACACTGCTGGCTCATGTTCAGCATCCTATCAATTCAAACTCCCAGGTCCCTTCCTGCCTGGCTGCTCTCCAGACTCTGGAGAGCCTCTCCACACTCCGTCCCCAGCCTGTAGCGCTGCAGGGGTTTGTTGTGGCCAAAGTGCAGGACCCGGCACTTGGCCTTGTTGAACCTCATCCCATTGGAATCAGTCCAACTCTCCAGCCTATCCAGGTCCCTCTGCAGAGCCCTCCTGCCTTCCAGCTGATTGACACTCCCCCCAACTTATTGTCATCTGCAAATTTGCTGATGGTGGACTTAATCTCCTCATCTAAATCATCAATAAAGATATTAAACAGGACTGGGCCCAACACTGATCCCTGGGGGACACCACTGGTGACCAGATTCAAACTGGATGCAGCCCCATTCCCCACCACTCTCCGGGCCCGGCCCTCCAGCCAGTTCCTAACCCAGCACAGTGCCCCTGTCCAAGCCGTGGGCTGCCAGCTTTCTCAGGAGTATGCTGTGGGAGATGGTGTCAAAGGCTTTGCTGAAGTCCAGGCAGACACATCCACAGCCTTCCCCTCATCCACCAGGCGGGTCACCTGATCGTAAAAGGAGATCAGGTTGGTCAGACAGGACCTGCCTCTCCTAAACCCGTGCTGGCTGGGTCTGATCCCTTGTCCATCCTGTAGGTTCTGTGTGATTGCACTTTGGATGATCTGCTCCATAACCTTGCCAGGCACTGAGGTCAGGCTGACGGGCCTGTAGTTTCCCAAGTCCTCCTTCCGGCCCTTTTTGTGGATCAACGTGACATTCGCCAACTTCCAATCATCTGGGACCTCCCCATAACATTCTTCCCCAAGGAAGAACATCTAGGATCTTCCATACCCTGGCCACTGCATCACATATTTGCCACCACACTTCTGTGAGCACAAGCCCTTCCATGCAGCAAGAGTTTACAGAAGCTTAAACCAGCTGTACAGCTTAAGTAAAAATAATCTCCTGCTGATACAGGACTGCCCTGATCCTCCACCCAGAACTCCTGGGCAGCTCCTCACTCCACGTGCAGACCTGGTGGGTTTTGAAGGTTTCACCATCAGTCTCACACCTGGAACAAGGTCTACACTGTGGGATAAGCTCATCTCAAAATGGGGAAGGCTTTAGGGCATTGACATTATAGAGCTGGATTTCTCCAAAAGCTATTCCCTTGATCTGAAGCTCCAAGTAAGATGATTAGGAGCCCTGAAGCGTGCAAAGCCCAGCTGTTCCTCACAATGCAGAAAAAGCCCTCTTTAGTCTATTTTACAAGCTACCATTTTTTAATCTCGTTCCCTCATATATATCAGAGATAACATGTTGCTTTTCATCAACTGCTTTTTATTCAACCTACCACCACTTTCATCAGTAAATTTCACTGTATTTTAAAGTTTCCTGTACTTCACCGTACAGCTATTTTGTATTTGATCTTATCTTTGACTAGGTGGGTTGTCGAGGAAATTTCAGACAGGACACCTGCTTTACAAATGAACTAACAAACAGCAATAGCTTTGGAAGATCACAGGTGAGACAGTATAATGAGGCTCAAGAGGTTCACAGTTATTTTACTGCTCCTAAAGGCAACTCATACTCGTTGAGCAGTGGTTCCACAGTCTGTTCATACATCTCTGAAGTAGGGAGGGCTAAATTCCTGCCTTTATTTCCTGGGTTTAAATGTCATGGGAACAGAGATAGAAATGATAGCATGTGTTTCCATTACTAAATTCTTGCAAAATTACTGAACTACAGGTTATATCAAAAGAAACTGCACCCCAGCAGGTGCATCCTGCTGTAACCGTCTCCATCACTTTCTCGCACTCGTGATAAAACAATTTTACAAGCGCTTGTAACACGGTAATATTTGTATTAAAACACCTGACTAGTTCACAGAAGCACACACTACTCTCCTGAAAGTCAAAAACCCAAGGCCAAATTTCACTACCCATTAACTCCAGATTACTCCACCAGCTGAAAGAGTATAGCATGAGTAAATTCAGAGGTGTGCTGGTATCAGGGCTGGGAAGACACACAGAGGTCCTCTCTACCTCATTCCTCTCAACTAAAGAAGTTGGGAATAACATCAGCTTCCCAAATCACATGTTACAGCAGTGAGGACAAGCAGATCCAAAACATCCCAGCACCCACCCCAGCAAGGCAGGAGGGGTGATGGGCTCCCACACTAAGAAGAAAGTTCACAAAATATGCTTTAAAAATATTTTTCCCTGTAATATATGGATGTATAACACTAATGGCAGTAAGTCAGTAAACATCATTTAAATTGTCAAGCTCTAACAACCTTCATCCCCTAAAAATGTACTTCAAAGCCATGTTTGCACAAATTAACAAGGGCAAGGGCACGCTGGTGCATTGGTGAACCTGCACTGGGATGAGTAAACACTGTAAGAGAGTCTTAATATGAAAATACTTTCCCTAACACTGTTTGAATTACAGGGTAATTAGGTGGGGGTTTAATACATCTTGTCAATCTTTTGGCTCAGGCTACAACATACAACATACAACTGTGGCCTTGGTAAAAATAATTCACTCATCACAGACTTTAGTTTCCAATGAGGAGGAGTCTAAAGGCTCAGCTTAATAATTCATTTGCAATTTTTGCATACTGCATATATAATATCAATATTTCAGCACTTGAATCATTGGGAAACTGAACACATGATTAATTTGAAGTTACAGGAGTGATGTGAGGCAGACTAAGGCTGGCACCTCAAGTCTACTCTTGGAAACCATTTCACTGGCAGGCAGGGCTATCGAGGTCTGTAGGGGTGAAATGCTGACAGACTGGATTTTGCAGCCTGCCTTCTTTCTCACACAGCTGCACAAAACAACTGCTGAGCCATTTAAAAATACATTTGTGAGACTGTGCTACTACAAAACTAGGTTTTTAACCAAATATCCTTAAAAACACTGCACTTTAGCACAAATTTTGTTTGCTTTATGGAATAAAGGCAGCACAACTATTGCGAAATACGTAACTGCACAGCTTTCCATCCCTACATACTGAGATGCTTTAGGTCACAAAAGACACTTTTGGTAAATTCTAGTGAAGGCTTCCCCAAGACAACAGTTGTAGCACATATTGGGCATCTCCCTCTGCCTGCCCAGGGAGGCTTTGACCTGCTAACAGATGGCAGTGTTTTACTTTATAAGGTTCATTCCATTAATAAAGAATGTAAATTTTTCTTCTTCATTTCTGCTGATGCAAATCCACTAGAAACCCTGATCCACAAGAAGCCCACTTCTTGTGACAATTTAAGTGTGACTGCTCAAAATTTGCCACAGACACAGCAAGTGTTATCTGGGCTTCATCCAACCTCAATCAGATCTGCTCAACTTCAACCCACACTGCTGCTCTCCTTTAAACAAAAACATATGACATGGAGAAGAAGAGAAAGTTCATATGACACCATTGTATATAATTGTCCATTAAGTGCTCTAAGGGGAGAACGTAGTTAACCAGTACACATGTGTGAGCAAAGTGTCAAATTGGTTTTTTTAAATATATGTGCTTTAAATAGTAACTTCACATTTATGTCTGTTCTCTGACACACAATACACAGAACAGAAATTTTCTTTATTACAATAGTGCTACATGTCAGTCACAAATTATTAATGAGTATTTTCTGACAATTCACTCCATTTCAATTATTTATTATTCAGTGTAAAGCACAAGTCTTACATTTTTTTCTTAGATTGTACTTTTCCTGTCTTGTCAATAGGAATTCATATTTGCTACTCAATTTACATAATGTGTAGGCTCTCCTGAATCATCAAAATAAGCTGAAGTACTAGGGAGTGACTTACTTGAATATCAACAACTCCTATTTTTCACTCCTGGTGACATTCATGCAGAAGCCGAAGTATTGAAAAATACCAAAAAGGACAGGGAAAGAAAGGCCAGAGGGCAGATACTGTGACAGGAGAAACATCTGGCAGCCAGCAAAACAGGGCAAGAAAATGATAATTAATAGAAGGGAGGGTTTTCCTTGGAGCACACACATAGGTACATGCTCATCAGTCCTGTAAAACCAGCCAGGGGGTTTCCTAAAGATGATTTCATTTGGACCCCAGTGCACCTCTGATCAGCAGAGGAATCCTGTCCCAGGTCTGAACAGCTGTAAAGAACAGACACCGCAGCCACAGTGCCAGAAAATGAAACTAAATAATTTAAAAATCAGCCAAAGCAGAGGGGGTGCAGCAGCTGAAAGAGATGACTCAGCCCAGAGAGGTGTCTCTTCCATCATCACTAACACCCTGCTAAAATTATACTGGTGATCCCCACGGGAAAAGCCAAGGAAGTAAAAGGTACTTTATCAACCACTTCTCTGAATGATATGCTGAACCTCATCATTCTTGCCTCGACTTTTTATTGCAAGAAAGATATTTAGGTAGAGAAAAGGCAAGTTAAATCCCCCTCGTAGGGGGAGGGGGAAAAAAAAAAGAAAAAGAACCCCAAACATTTTATTTTTCTTCAAATTTCTCAGGAAATAATTTCTTTATGTAATGATAAAAAGGCACAGTTATCTATGCTTAAGTGTAATGCAATACCAGATATAACACATCTTCACTGGCAAGGAGAGTGTGTTCCACTCTTCTGCACAACTCATTACAGACAATACCCAGAGAAAATCTTTATAACGTTCTGTTTCTCATTTCATGAATTTTTACAGCTAATGTGCTCTCAGTCAAGAATAATGTAGTGATTAGAACCGAGTACGGTAAGAATATCTGGCAATGTAATACCTATAGAATTTAATGAATTTCCCTCCACCTAGAAGAAATTTATTGATCACCAATTTTTTTTCCGGCTTTAGATCAATTTTTACATCATTTAGCATAAAGTTTCTAGAATTAATTCACCAGAAGGTACAGATAACAAGCTTTGAAGGTAACAAGATATTGATTTGTGCGACTTTCTATGCTAATTTCGGGATTTGATCACAGCTAATTTAATTTGACTAGCGCTTTTTTATTTTTAGATATCTACAAAACAGCTTGAGGATGAAGATTCCCTTTGACAATAACTTCAGAAGGCTCCATCAGGAAATAGAATCATGAAAACTTACGGGGTTTTGTACTCACTTGTGCACACACACTCATGCAGGAACTCACACACCAGCTTGTTCAGTGACAAAAAAATATTACCTGGAATAATCTGCCAAGACATAAGGCCAGGAACATCTCAGCACAGAGCCACCTCTTGATTGAGAGTCTCCACTTGAAGTATAATTCAAAAAAACTCAACAGTAAAAGATGCAGCTTTACCTGGGCAGTGTTTAACAGTATCTCATGTTGAATCATTTGTGCGTTAAGCATTTTGTGCCAAATTAATGCAGTTTCCACATTTAAACAGATTAAGCCATGATTTTACACACTGGAACTTTCAAATTCCTTGGCACTACCTCTGTGTTTCCTGGGACATCACAGTACTGGACAAACCCCTCGGACAGGGATTTGTTAAAAGCACAACTCCTGATCTAGGGAAGTAACTGTTTGGCAGACAAATTAAATAAAATCTAGAAACCATCTGTTTTAGAAACTTTAATGATTAATTTTAGGAAGATGTTCTAAAAATGAGATTATTTTTGGCATAGCATTTATTTATAAGACATATCGCTAGCAATCCAGCATTTCTCATA
Organism: Lepidothrix coronata; assembly: GCF_001604755.1. Taxonomy (NCBI): domain Eukaryota; kingdom Metazoa; phylum Chordata; class Aves; order Passeriformes; family Pipridae; genus Lepidothrix; species Lepidothrix coronata. The sequence continues at coordinate 94,748 of NW_016690355.1, read as the reverse complement.
CCAGGCTTATAACTACATTTTCCAGTTATCCATCTGGGCCCTTTTCAATTCAGTGGTTTAATTAAAACTCAATGGTATTATCAATCTGTTGCATTTTTCATTTTGATGGTTATTACATTTAGAGTACAGCAGGAGTACAAATTAGAGTAAGAAGATAAATCTCATCTTAAAATTTCATTTCTCTATCTTCAGTAACTTTCGTTGTCATAATATTTTCTAGCTCATTCACGTTTATAAAACAGTTTTAATGATCTATTTTTTATTATTACAATAAAAGGAAACAGGAAAAATTGTTTTTCAATAGCTTTACACATCTCACAGGGAATCTCTCATCACTCATTCCATCAGTCTGGTCAACAGATGGGCATTACACAGCAAGGTTGGGAAAAGGTCCATGGCAGGGTTGATATTAAGTTTTCTTTTCACCTCTTAAACATGTAATTTGGCAGTAGGCAGCCAAGTACATATCTAAGAGACAGAACCTGAGAGATGTAGGAAAAATATGACAGATTCCCCAAAGAAGAGAGTGGTGAAACAAAAATTGCAATATTGCAAGTTATGAGTAGTTTCAATATTTAAGAAGAGCATTGCTGTGCTTCCAAACTACCTACACAGACCTGGAGGACTCCAGCTTTAGATTGTAATAGCGAAGATCTTAAGGAGTCCATGTCATCTTTCCCTGGGCTTTGTGCAGCACTCCCAGTGCACCCAACCATTTCCCTGGGCAGATGATTCCCCTTTTCATTTCCCAGCTCCAAGTCTTGCAGCAGAGCTCCCACCGTGCTTGCCTGGCTCTGAGAATGGCAGGGCATTTGGAGCAACACAGTTAGAGACTTATTAAACCAAATTTTGGAGCTGGTTTTGCTACTTTTAATTGCAAACCCAACTGACCAAAAGGGGAAAAGAAAACATCTCTGGGTCCCATATTCAGCGCCACTGAATCCTTCAGGTTTTCAGGATAAAATATTTCAAATACCCCCTATAGGATGCAATATGAGAATCAACAAGAGGAAAGGAAAAAAGGAAGTGAATATTCACCTTGTGTCACTAGCTGATAGGCAGCAATCTTAAAACTTTACAAAAAATACAAGGCATAATTCAGATAGAAACAAGAACTGTAAGGAAAAGGAATATGATTTATTAGACCAAAGGATACAAGCAGCAAAACCAAACATGCTTCCAGCATATGTCATAGCAGGATCATGATGAATTAAATTTTGGGCCTTGCTGCTCTAGGATGCTCGTATGTCAGAGGTAAAAATTGTTTCAAACTCATGGCAAAAAGCCCATCGGGGCTATGAAGGTTATTATCCCAAAAAATGGTGCAAGCACCATCTCCAGCTCAGGGCTTCCTGAAGCTCCAGGCTGTCAGGAGTAGAAGGGACACCAGGAAGTCCCTGCATTTACCCATTTCTTACAGAATTTCTCCAGGCAGGCAGTGTGGGCGGTGCTGGGGACAAAGGCAGCCTCGGAGGACTGTGGGTTGGTCACTGCTCCTGCTCTCTTGACACATTGGAAGAAAGGGGAGTCCAAGGTTTGCAGAAGGTCAGTAAGAAACCCGCGTTTACTCTCACACACATCATCTTCTGGCCTTACACTAAAGAAGAGCCTACCAAGAAGCATTTATCTGATTAATGCTTCCCCAGCAATCAACCTGTCTGTTGGGACACCATTCATCAGGAGTTGTGCCTGGATTTGTGGTGCTCATCATTTTGTTTCCGCAGACCTCACACAAAGTCAGTGCGAATTCCTGCTGACTCAGACGTTGGATCAGAGCCAGCATTTCCTCAAAAAGAAGTGGTTGTACAGCTTAAGGGAGGAAAAATTATTTAACTGCTTGGCCAAATGAGATTCCAGCTTGGATGCTGATCTTGATTACTGAAGGACGACAAAGAACAACAGAGTAAACTCTGACAGGCATCAGGAAGAAAATCATGAAGTCCAAAAAACAGTCTGTATCATAACAAGGAATGTCATCTGTAATGCCTTTATGCCTTAGGCTTGACGTCTGGATTTTCCTTTTACTGTCAGCAGAGGGTTCCTTTGGCTGAATCATTATAACAGCACTATTTTAAAAAATTTTTAAAGTTCGGATAACACTATTTTTCATGAAACATATGCAAATACCAATTTTGCAGCTGATCAGTTTTGACGCACCTGGCTATCAAAATGTTCAGCCTTCTCTGAAAAGCCTGTAGTTAGCTGAGAGAAGCTACCAAGAGTAGCTGACATTCCCAGTAAGGATTTTAAAAGTACCTAGGCAGCACTTTCTGTACCCATCGCCCCCAGCCAACACCCACAAGTCACATCTTACTCCACACACACAGAAGTGTCACTCACTTCAGCCAACTCAGGTGCATTTAACTTTGAAAAAAAAATGCCAAAAAGCCAAAATAGAAATTAATCTTAAATGTACACATAACTGTTCCTGGGCCTTACAGTGGGAGCACTAACTAGTTCTCTTTCTGTACATGGTATCTGGAGGCACAAAAAGGGCTCGGCACTCAACTTGAATTGACTTTTGATATGAGTCAGACACCCAATTATCCTTTGTGCTGTTGAAAAATCCACCCTCATCTCTAATTCTTGTATTTCCATAAGAGTTGACATCTATTAAAACATCATTAGGTATGCAGTCAAAACAACATAACACTTCAAAAAATTACTGGTAGTCACAGTTAATTGCCTGTAAAATATTTCTTTAAAACCACCGTAATTGGATTCAATATTTCAGGTATCTCTTCCATAGATTTTGGGGTTGGATATTTACCAGGAGAGCCTCAGCTTACTGGCATTTGCACCAGAAAGAATGAAAGGAAACTACAACACAGTAGTAGCCTATGCTTTATGAGCAGTTCTGACTTAATTGCAAAGTTATAATTAAAAGAGAAGTGCCTAACAATTCAAAATCTATTTACTCTGCTGTTTAAAAGGGTGATGTCTATATGCTTGAAACAATTTTGATTCCAAATCAAATAGAAGAAAATCTTTACAAGAGATGTAAATGATCACTGCGAAGCACTTAAGGAAAAAGCTGAAAGAAGCACAAGCTTGTTAAGAAAGATCACAGAAATGCAAATGTGCAAAATATAAAATGATTAAAAAATTAAGAATAATTAATAGAGATTAGCCTTTAGAACTTAATGCAAAATGTAAAGAAAAAGACAGGAAAGCTGGTTAGCACGAAGGCTAAGAAATATGTGAGGTTTCAAGAATATCAGGAACCAAAGGAATCATGCCAACAACATGACTAACTGCCTCGTGGGTCCTGTGAAGTCTTCATTAGACAACCTCAGCTCATCCCTCCCAGACGCTGAGTGATACATTCCTTGACCTGAAGTGAACACTTTGGTTTTTCCATGTACATGAAGGACCCCCCAGTGGCCAGAACACACAGATATTAAGTACTTGTGACCTGTACCCAGATTGCTGCCTATGCTCCAGCCCAGGCACACACATTTCTTGTTGGGAAACCCCAGACGGCCCCACACCAAAGGCTTTTTTAAAGCATATTTTTCCCTACCATCGTTTCTGACGTGGTCATATTTCACACAGCCTTGTCAATGCTCAGTGTGCAGCACTGGCAAAATACTGTGAGGGTTTTGGTACCATAATTCCTTCCCATCAGAAACAACTCAGAGCACAGCATTACCGAAATGAACTGCTTATTTAATATGCCGGAAATATAAAGTAATATCCAGAATAATATTTTGGCTTGAAACTGAGTGAGAGACTGGAGATGAGACCTGTCAGATTAGACCAATTGAACCAAACAAAATACCAAAATTTTTTATGTGAGTGCTCAATCACTCTGAAATTACTGCAGACAAACTGGCTATTTACCCAGAGGAAGCCAGCTATGGACATGAGTGAGTACTTCTTCTTTGTTAAAATGAAAATAGTATTTGGGCTCTTAAAGCGAGGTATAATACAGCAAAAACTGCAAGTGTTTTCTCATCTATTCTTGAATCCCTTTTTAAATGGAAAGGCCACTTAGCAAATAACAGAAATGGATGCAGCTGCAGAATGTACAGAGATAAATGAGGAGAGGAGCAGCCACGGCTGTACCACACTGCTTAGTACATTAAGTGACTGTAATCCCATAGCTGGATTTAAATATCACCTCCAGACAAAGTAGTTCCAAGAACCACTCCTAGATGCAGCATACCAGAGTTTTGTATGGTAGTGGGAGCACCCAAAACTGCCCCAAATATGCCCATCCAGGACTAGCCACACTAAAGAGGATGACCATGAGCCATCAGCCAGATTAAACAGCAGCCAGGGAACAACACAGAGACTTCTGAAATAAAGAAAGAAATCAGCTCCAAAAGTATTTTAAAAGGCATGGTTGTTTTTTTTCTTATAGCAGAGGAGAGAGAGCAGGGGGAGACAGATGTCACAGGGCACAGCATCCACATAGTCTGTGGGATGAGACCCCACACAACCAGGGACTGGGATGATAACCAGGAACTTTTGGGGGTTAGCTCTAGGAAGGTGTTTGTTAAGTTATATTAAGCCTTTTGTACTGCAGCTCATCTGGTGCATTGCTGATACTGGCCTTGAACGAACAGTTCTGTGCCTGCTGGTTAATTTTGTCCCGTTAATAAATCAGTGAAGCGCTTTGATCCCAATTTGATTCATATTAGATTTTTTGAGCAGCTCCTCACTGCAGCAGGCAGGTGCCACAGCCTTCCCTGCCTGTCTGTCTGAAAAATCGGGAAACAATACACGTCACAAAATTTTTACTCCCAGACATTTTATCACTAATTCAGCCACTTGAAGGAAATTACTGATCAGTTTGAGAACTGACCAGGGAGGAAAGGATTTCCCACGATTTAGAGGGAGCAAAACACCTTTGCATGAGCAAAACAAGGCCATTTTGACTTTAGGCAAGCCTGACCATTCTTAAAATAAATAAAAGTCCATTATGGTTCTGGGCAGCTGATGAGCTTTATTAAAAAGTTTATTACCTCTTCAGTTAAAAAACTCATGTTAGAATAAACAGAGGCCTGACAGAACTATTAAACCATAGATATTCTCTACTCTCTCAGTCTGTTCATTCAACTGTTTCCCCCCCCCCAGCAGACAGCCACTCACAACAGCACAGGAAACAACCAGCACAGGAGGACACTTGCTACAACAGCCCCAGTGAGCTTCCCACCATCATGTTGGATTTTATTGTTGGCTTTCTGCAGTAAATTCTGTTTTTCTGCAATTCTGCTAAGCTTAGGTAAATTATACACCATGCACCAGAGTTTAACTCTCTGCTGGCTGATCCCCAAAAAACAGCATTTGCTGTCACAGCTATGAATTTAGAGAAATGGGAAAAACAATCTAAAGGGAAGTATTGTAAAAGAAAAGTTGACAATTACATTCCTTTTTATTGATGACCCTGAGCACGGTAACGTGCTGACAAACATCCTTCTTTTTCCACTCTGCCACAGCCCTCGGCACAGTATGTCCTACACAACCACTAACCTTCATTTCACCCTTTTTTTTCCCACTTTTCCTGATGGATGCAAAGCTGCACAGGCACAGGGGAGATCCACGCACGAGCAGGCAGGAAACAGGGTCTGGGTTTGCAGTGCAGGGGCAAAATGGAGAAGAGAGATTGCAGCTCTAGGACACTCTGACACCCTCACTCTTTCTCTTTCTTCAAAAGTATAAAAAAAATAGGTGGTTGCATTAAAATTAGGAGGGATGCCCACCTGTCCTCACCAGTTAGCAGCACCCTGCTCCAGAAGGAGCCACTAAAGCCTTTGGGAGTAATCTCCTCCTGGAAACAAGATCCACAGAGAAGCCCGACCTGAATGGAGGGAAGTTGACTGGTAAAAGATATTTCCTGGAAGGTAAATGTATTTATTCATTCCATGGCCTTTCTGCCTTCTGTTAAATTTATGAGCTTTTATGTTCTGTTATATTTTCAGCGTTCAGCTCAAAAAAAAGCACAGTCGTGGCACAGAAGGAAAAAATCCTGTGAAGTCAAAAAGCATAAAAAGAGATTTACCTGCCTCCTTTTAATTTCTTTCTTCATCTCTGGGATAAATCTTTGATCCAGGCTGAATCTCTCAGCTACTCTCCAGTGGAGGCAGAGGAAATGCACACCCAAAACATCTCCTAGAACAGCTGCACAGCTCCTGGGTTCTCACCACAGCCCAATCCAAACACATTCCAAGCCCAGGGCTCTGGGACAGGGATGGTGCTCCCTGCCCACCCCACAGCCAACACAAACAGGGTTTTCTCCAGAGCCTCTGTGCTGCTGCCACCCATAAATGCCCATGTGAGTTCTCTACCAAAACACACATCAGCTCTGTCTTCAATAGCTGCAAAATGCTGAGCTCTAATATATGACAGTAAGGGGGGCTAAACCATTCCACTTTCACACTGTCACACGCACACACACCCAAAAGAAGTTTTTGATGAGGCCAGGCAGGTCTGTCAAACAAAATCTGTCGTGAAAACTTCTCAAATTAGACAAAAAAAACCACCATACTTTATTTAGCTTCCGTTGTTCTCCTTCTCACCCAGAACTGTGAGCTGTAAATCTCTCCAGAACAGAGCCCATTAACGCACCCTCTACCAAGCGGTAACGCCACCGGTCCCAGTCAGCTGTCACCCACCACGCCTGCTCAGGCTGCTCAGACTGCTCATGGAGGAGGGGGAGAACACGGGACCCGGGCTTTTGGTTTCGCATCAGAAGAATGCAAGGCTGGAACATAACTATTATGTTTAGGAACATGGCACAGGAGCTACCCCACAGATATTTTATCTGTGATCCCGCCTGGTTTCCACCCGAACAGAAATCAGCCAGCCTGAAGAGACAGAACTCTGAGATGGGTCACAATAAACTGAACGGGAGAAAACGAAGCCCTGAAAATTAAGCCTTAGAAGTTCGTAAACTTCATCTACCACACTCAACTCTATCCTTTCTTACTCTCTCAAGTTTAATCTAAGCAGCTGTGATAGCTGGAGCAACTCTTTAAGCCTGCACCCGAATCCATGCAGCTTTTAAGAACATACATTTCTCTGGGTTTTTTAATATATGCAGAATACAGTACGTAGAGAATATATATGGTACTTGGGTTTGCAGAGAAACCAGAAAACAACATCAATATTTAATTTTCATGTCACAAAGCAGAATTCTCTTTCAGGAAGCTTTTCAGAAACTCGGCTCCGGCTCTTCGAGAGGAAGAGGCTGGCAGCACTGAAACCTGGAAAAGGAGTTTCAACTTCCAAAACTCTATTCTTATCCTCCTCATCACCTGCACAGGGAATCATTTCACTTGGTTTTGTTACAGAAGAAGCACTGCTACCCTCATTCCTGAATAGAATCACTAAAATACTGATTGGCCATAAGATTTTAAATTGAAAGAACAGTTTAAACAAGATAGACAGTGTACAACAGTTACCCAAAAGACTGGATTTTTTGGTTGTTTCCTATTTAATTGTTTTGTTTTCTCCTCTTACTGCACAAGAACCTCTCAGATCATGTATGTTTTCTTTCAGTGCTGTGCGCAGTGATTTCAGTTTTTGTTAGAGGATGCCAAACCTGGGGCTGAAGGTGCACTTGGCTGCAAGGACTGACTGTGAATGAACTTGGGCCAAGAGCATCCCAGGTGTACGGTACCAACGCTGTGAGGGCTTCACTGCTGTGCAGCAAATATGAAGCAACAGTTTGGGGCACGTTTGAGTGTTCCTGACTCTTCTAATGTCACCCAGCAACACAGACGATGCCACGAAATGCACAGTCCTCGAGGTTGGCAGAACAGATGGAGCCTTAACCTTTACTGGAGACTCTGGTTACACAGCTTCTGCATCTTAAATAATTTATAGGAACTGATCATATGGGAGCTTCAGCTGCGGAAACAGATGATGCTGAAACAAGATCTGATCCAATCTGTTCACTTGCCAGTGTTCAAAACCTGGGAAAGGTGAACAGGTCGCCCTGCAGCCCACGGCACTTGGAGGCATGGGATTTTCAGCCCCATACACTTGTTTATTACTGTTTATTGCATTTAACACAACCCAGCTTCAGTTTGTGGTGCACCACATTTGCTTCAGCTAAACAACTTTAACCCAACTTTGCTCTAAAACCAAGGAAGGATTCCCAAAGTTACAGTTCAGATGCTCGGCAGATGAAGAGGCAAGTTAAGCAATCATTGCATATGTTATCATACAAACATTTAAGTAAAAAATAGTAGTTTGTTCTTGAGGTAAAATATTTACAAATGGGTACAGTGGTTCTGCAGGACTTGAAAGGTAAGCAGGATCTCAATTTTAAATACACTGAGAAGAAACCTTAGGCTGAGAGCAGCCTTTGTGCTGACCCTCAGGATGGGCCATGCCGGCACAGGGACACTCAGGGCTGTGAACACCACTATCCACAGCACAGAGCAGAGCAACCACATAAATGTGCCCACTTGCACTTACACAGAGCAGCAGAGCAGGAAGCAGCATGCCTTTACAGACAGCTGGGGCAGCCTGAAAGCTCCCCTAAAACCATTCAGGAGAAGCATGTTAAAGCAAACCAGCCCAAGTTCAGCCTACTTTAATATTCCAGGCTAAAAACTGCTTTATGAAAGCTGATTCACGAACAGACCAAATATTGCTGTTCTGGGATGCACAACAAAGAGTGGGGCAGATGGTCAGGGGTGGCAGCAGCTTCACTCATCTGATTTAATCCATCACCACAACCCTGTCAGAGCCCCCAGTCACGTGTGCTTCACTTACTCACTCGTTCAGTTCACACAAGGCATCCAAAAAAAGCCCACTGAACAAGATGTACAGCTCATATTTACTATCCAACCCTGCCAGCATTCCTGGGTTTTTTTAAACAAGATCGGAGAAACAAATTTGCTCTTGGCTGCGAGAAGCTCTGCCAGGTTTTCCATCCTAAGTGTGTTTTAATCGGATCACTGCTTAAACTTTTCAGAAAACAGTGTTTAATGAAAACAAACAGATGTACAACTGCCGAATGTCACCGGGAGACTGTTAACATGTGTCATCACCAAGTTTTAACAGCAGAACTAAAAAAAAAAAAAAAAGAGAGATGGAGAGTTATGACAGGGAAATACGGTTGCTATAGAAGTCCATCTTTCCCAAACACAATATTCCCTAGAGAAGGAAGGAGGGGAGCTCCTACGCACAGCCCGAGTGGGCGTCTGTGTCAGAGCTGATGTGCACACTCACCCACCTCCCACACACGGGCTGGAGTCATCACCCCACTCCAACCCACCCACAGCACCCTCCTGCCTTCCCACTGCTCACCCTCACATCTGCTGCAGGGCAGGTCACTTCTCACACTGCTGATTCAACAGAAAATCCTTCTAAATACAGGGGGGGAAATACAATTTCCTTCAAAGGCTTCAAATGGACTCATCCAGCATCCTCATCCAACCCGAGCCACTGAGGACTGAGGATACGGATGGAAACCTCTGTCCAGGGGAGGATATGGCTCCCTTTGGCAGCAGTTCTACAAGTCCACGCTGAAACCTTTCGAATAAATACACCCAACTGAACAAGTTCCAAGTTATCAGCCAAGGCAGCTTCTCCGGAGGCTAATTCCACTTACAGCACTGCTTCAAAATACCCACATCCACATTATGACTCCTATTTCTAAGAATAAAGCTGAATAAAATGGTTTTTCCCCCTACTTCCCACAGGAAAGCAAAGTAAAGAGCCCGTCTAAACTTTCCTTCCTTCCTTAATGAAACTCTTATTGATTTTTCATCCTTGTGAATCATTGCCTTGGAGCAACTTCTTTTGGCCGCAGGTTCTCACATTTAATTTCTCTGTATGCTTCAGGGAAAGTTTATCATGAGAGTGCCCAGAAAGATACTAAAAGGGTTTTATGAGAATGCTATGAAATTTTACATATGGCATTTACCAGCCTAGTTTAACAAAAAAAAAAGAAAAAAAAAATAACCCATGACATTAACAATCAGCAGATTCCTGTGACATCCTGTGCCACCTCCATGCAGCTGTCAGTGCACAGAGGCAACAGAAGAACAGATTTATGTTGACAAAGACTAAAAATAATAAAAAACAACACAACAGACATTCATTCAGATGTATGGAGTGTTAACAGCTACCCAAAGATAAGCAGGCCAGAACACATATATGTGTCCATGGGATAGCAGGAACCACTGGCACTATCGTGGATATTCGGGCTGGACATGAAGAAACTGTTAGGATTTAATAAAGAAATAAATGAATGAAAAATCCATCAGCGATACATTAACAGATAGACAGCTTTGCCAATACCAAGGACATAAAAAGAAGCAAATCTCTGATAATTTATTCTTAAACTAAAATTTCCCAGCTGCTTCAACTGCTATTTAAATGAGAAAACAACTAAAATGCTACAGGCCTTACAGTTGTCATTCATGCAAAATATGCTAATTCTACAGGTTTAGGGAAGAAGCAAATTTATGGGCCGACAGGCAGCCTCCAGGACACAGTAATTCAAGGAAATATTGGCCAGGTTTGTATCTAAGAAAAGGAGATATCCTTTTGCTTAAAAGCTAATCTTTTGCATTGTGGTTAATATTGTCTAAATGGCACCGTCCACAAGTAAAGTACTGGCTAGAACCGGTTCCAAAAGACCTGAAAACAAGGATCTTTCACAAAGTATCTAGGCTTCTGGGGAAAAAAAAGATCAGGCCCTATAAAACTTAGAGAAAAGAAGTTGAATCACCTGTCACTTTGTAACTCAACCGCCGGTTATTCTTAAGAGGAGAAGCAGGAGGAAAGCTTGATGGAAATCATCTTTTTTCCCATCTTTTTTCCACTGTCTCTCGTCTGTCTTTTCATTAAAGTTCCAACACACTAGAATTGTCCTAATGGTGATAACACAATTGCCCTTAACTGCTTCCCAAATTACCTGACTGAGGAAGGAATTCAATAGTGTTTCCTAGGTGGTACCAATTAACACCCACCAGCAGTGATCTCTAACAACCCATGAGCTGAGAGCAAAGCAGAGCAGAGCAACCACTGCTGGTCACAGGACTGAGACTGAAGAACAGACTCTGTGAGATGGTCAGACTCACTGCAGGAATTGTGCCAAGGGAAGGCAGGTCCCTGAACTGCACAGGAACAAGCACCAGATGAAGCCAAATGAGATGACTTATGTAGGATAATTATTCCACCACAAAGAAAAGTGGCAACAAAGAACAAAGCACAAAGAACAAAAAGGAGATTTTATAGAGATAAATAGATTGAAAAAAATCAAGTGTTTGTTGCTCACAACAATTAGGTCTTCTACTCCAAGAATGTTTAAAAACTGCAAAAAGTTATCAGAATAAGGTTAGGGAAATTTTTTAACTCTCACTAAACCCAGTACCAAAGCACTGAGATTAAAAGAAAGAACATTTATAAAATCCTACATGAAGCAAACATGAAAAGGTTGCTCGGCTGCAAGATAACTGAGTAATGTAACCTTTCAAAGCAGCAACAAAAAGCGATTAGACCATCCCTTGGATTGAAAATGATTGATTATGCTGCTAGTATTGGAATTGAAGTTGACTGTAATGCTTTTCATGTAATTGCTTTATTGAATGCTGCATAGCTTTATTTGGCAATACACTCAGAACATTGCAAGTTTACCAGTTCTACAGTTCCTGATACACTGCAGACACACAGTTACAATATATTTATCCCAATGACATTGGATTAAATGGCACATACTAAGGTTACCTCCTGACCTTTCAGTTAAGGTCTATGGGGAATCTTCTGCCTGCAGAATCATCTAGTTGATTTGAGTACCAGCAGCTTTCCATCCTCTGCATCTGTTCGCTGGTTTATTCCATAAACTCTATCAAAAAAACTTAAATCTGATTTGGGGCCCTGTGTGCTGTAATAATTAAATCATTTTGAGGACTTTGAAAGCTGGCTCATCCATTAAAAAAAATATCAGTCAAGGACAAGTAGATCACAGTGAAGAAGACAAGTAAGTAAAACTTTCCCATTTTTGTATTGGAGTACATTAAAATATCTATGGGGTGTTGTTTGGTTTTAACCTTTGTTTTTATCCAAAAAAACCAGCCTTCAAAATTTAAATGTAACTGCATAGAATTACCTTTTCTCACCTGCTTTTCAATTTCTTTGATTTGCTATCCCCTGGTGTCACTCCCTGCTCTTTGAAGAGAGTCCTGGCAAAGGTCAGCAGTCAATTAACCATCAATAAATACCCAACATGAGAGTGACAATTTTGGGCTGCCTGAGCTCCCATTACTAAACCAAGCAACATGTTGGAAAGCTCATAACAAAAAGCATAAAGTACTTTAGAGTGTTCTGAAAATAAATATAATGTTACCTTTAAAGCAGTAAGTATGAAAAATATCAAAGAAGGTATGTAATACCAAGTTTTATCATCTATTGCACACATATATTGATTTAACCAAGACACGCTCACTTATCTACAAAGCAAAAAATTGGGTTTTAAGTACCGTACTTTGCAAGACCCTTAGGGCACAATAACATTACTGTCATCATTTACTCTGACTTCCCTGTCTCTCACTTGATCCATCTCCAGTCTCTTCGAAACAATGCAGCTCTGTTTCTATTTATGCCACCACACCAGCATCCTTGGCTAGATGGCAACACAATAATTATACACAGTTAACATAAAACACAGGCAAAAATTAATGCTTAAACATCCCCCCCCCAACATCTGAGCAACATATGTAACGCTCAGACACATGGATAACTTTCCCAATGCTGTGCATACAAGGATGTACTTGGGGTTTTGGGAAGGTGGTTTTGCACACTTTTTCAAGTTTGAAATTGTTTGGGGACAATCCTTAAAGTTTCATTTTGCAGAGGAGTGCAGAAGACAGAGGACTGATATTTCCTTAAGAGTAAAGTGAGATCAATAACAGTTAAAGTATGGATAAACCCTCATTACTGGATTCCTACAACTTCAAAACGAATCCACGTCGGCCGCCTGTTAAACACAGACACGACTTCAAATCTGCAGAATCACAAATTCTCACATTAACAATGTTTTAAATCAAGGTACAATTATACTGGGGTTATAAAATATTTAATGCCGGTTGAAAAATAAATGTACTGAATTAGTTCAACTGAAAATATTGAATTCTTAGATAAGTTACTCATTTCAGTGATCCACCGAACACATTTAACACACAGAGCTGTGAACAATCTACTGAAATTCATTTCCACTTCCTCTTGAACACAGCATTACTTTATTAATGCAACCAAGAATATTAAGGGAATGACAATAAAAACATGAGTGCTACCTTATGTGCACTATATTTAATAACAGAACTTCTGAAAAGTTCCCGGTGTTTTATCATTAAAGCTTCCTTTTAATCTTTGTCTGTAAAAACTCTAATTCCAGGCAGCTGCTTCAAAACTCTGCAGCTAATAGACGTTTATTTCTATGCATTTATTAAATGCATAGAAAATTAAAAGTTAGAAATACTTTTTTCTGTACTCAGTGTCTCTACTGTGAAGATCTTCAATAGCTAGAAGAAAAGTGCTTATTTCACAGAATCACAGAATAGTCTGAGTGGGAAGGGACCCACAAGGATCATCGTGTCCAACTCTTACATAAATGGCCTGGACAGGGATCAAACCCACAACCTTGGTGTTATCAGCACCACTCTCTAACCAGCAGAGCTGATTTTGTTTAAAAGCAGCTGGGTAATACAAATCAATTTAACTAATGGGTCAAAAGATGTTGAAGGTTTCACAATTATTGAAGTTAGTTTTCCCTTCAGCAGCTTCGAAGCCATGGAAGTTATGATTATAAATGTCATACTGTAGAGAATTAAAACATGCTTCACATATTTTTAAACTATTGATATTTGAAGGTCTTTGGATCTCAGGGGTGATAGAATAAAACCCCAGAAAACACCAATCAGTGAAAAATTTCAGATAAAACAATAAACACCAGATATCCCCTCACCCTGGGTTTAACCTCGTGGCTGGCACCCCCAGCCATATTCTATTGACCTATTCAAGAGGTCAATAAAATCCTGATAAAAACTTAGAGAAGTACCTCCCTTCCACATTTAATTTTTTAAGCACATTGAAAATATAATGCCTTGAATGTCAGAATTTTTCAGAGTCATCCAGCGTGAACTATTATTGCAAATGATGCGTAGGAAGACTTTGAAAGCTGCTGTTGACTAATCCAGGGAATATGAACCTCTCATTACCACTTAATTCTGTACAGGGTATAAACACAACTCTGAGTTTGTTCTCAGAGTTCTGTGCTGGCGGCATCAGCCCCTTCTCAACGCCTTCTGCTGAAAGTCTGACAGCACTGCTTTACAGAGCCACAAAGAGCCTTTAAAACAGATCCTGTGGAATACAACAAGGGGACGGGTGGGGGGGAATACACAAAAACCAGGTAGCAAATATATTGGCTTAGGGGAAATAAGGGAGGTGTACGGTCCTTTCCCCGGGATCCGCTGGGTACCAAGGCACACACTCAGCTCCGCCTCCGAGGCGCTGGGCTGGCTCCTCTTTGAACATATGCCCTTTCAAGTGAAATTAATCACTCTCTTTATCACTCCTGCAGCATCTGGAGCCATAATCATTACCCAACTGCTGAGAAAGAAATGAAACCACTAATCGCACGGGGAGCAGGGCTTAGCGTTCAGAGCAGGAAAGTTTTTATTAAGTTCTCATTTGAAAAGTGATTTTTCATGGCCAGCCTTCCAGGACACGCCACACAAAAGCTGGACCTACTTGAGCAACTGTCTACAACTCATCCCCCAGCAGACAGAACCACTATAGAAGTGCTGTAATGAAGTTTTAACACGCTTTTCCAAACTTAGCTCCATAATCCTCAATCACTATTACAAGCAAGTACGACATGGAGACACATTTAACCACAAACTTTAAAAGGTCTCTGGAAGAAGGAACTGCAGAAGTGGTGGTGGACACCAGTGTCATCAAGACTAAGGACCAGACAGTGCCTCTGGATTCACACACCCCACTCGTATTGATCTCAGCAGGAATTCCCCAGGCAAATTGAAGATCCTACATTCAAAACTACTATATTAAGTAGCAATTTCATCATATCTATCCACTAGCTGAAAGTGATTAAAAGAAACCATATCGACACTACAATCATCTGGATTACCATGAAATATCCCCTATCCCTTCTAACTTCTCGAATTCATTTTCCTGGCTTTTGACATTCATATTTTCTGAAACTAAGAAAGAATACAAAGAATAAGTTGAAGACAGCAGGACTATTCTCATAAATGACAGAGGGGGGAAAAATAAATCTAGGGAATAAGGGTATCAGAGGGCAGACAACCCAAACCTCACAAAGAGTCCCTAGAAAGAATCAGCAGCATTACTTGCATAGTGAGAACAACAATAGGCATCTTGGGGACTTCTAATACAATTTTGTGTATTTTCATCCATAATAATTGTGCTCTACACAAGAGTTGAATGAGAAGGTGATTATCCCCATATACTGAAATCATTCAACTAAGAGGCCAAGTAAAACTCTTACTCTAACTTAAGATATAATTATTAAGAAAAAAAACCCTGCAGGGTTCTGAACAGGGGCAGCAAAATAATTAAATCTAGTACTCTGCTAAAACAGGCTGAAAATGTGATCATCCATTTTTAATGCTCCACCTATACGTAACAACAGAAATCTTTCCAACAGCTGCATTCAATTAAAAAAATATTAACCCCAAGGAAAAACTACAAAAACATCCCCATCTGTTTTTCTTGCCACTCACTGTGCTTCTTTTGTATCTGAAATATGTACGACAATACAATCCAATGAAGTTGAATGAAAAGTACCACAATTCCAACAATAATAAGCTATCTTTTTATTTTTTAAAATGAACAATTTAAAAGAAACCACTTTTGCAGATTTTCCCCTGTGACCCCCCAGCTCTGTTCCCATAGTAACTACTGAGGAAAGAAAAGGATAAGAAGCCTAACATACTTTTCCCAATACCAACAAAACACAGAAAAAAAGCACCTTATTCTCAAAAACTATTATTCTCAGGAGGGGAAGAGGGACATTAAAAGATTAGTGTGAATCTCTTGTGTAATCTAGTTTAAACCACCACCTACCGAACATCTGATGCTGGTTAGACAAAGATGTTTGTTAAAGCGGGCGGCCTTTGTGTAAAAGAACTGTTGAAATAGTTTTGGAAGCCCAACAATAACAAAATTACCAGGAACATGCTGTAAAAGCTCCCATCTGAACACAGCAAGGCACCAGCCCACAGCCGTGCTGCGGCTCAGCGCTCCTCTCCACCGAGGAACTCGCATTCCAAGAACGTAAAGTGTAAATTTTGGAACTTAATTTCAGTGTTATTTCAGTTCCTCCTTTGCTTAACTTTTTAATTGGTCTCACTCTACGCCGGAGTGTGTTTTGCTAGGAAAATATAGAGAAGCCAGTGATCCTTTCTTTAAGCAGTGCCACCAAGAACCTTCCACCGGTGCCGACAGGTCCCTACAGGAAACCAGAGCTAATAAGGGAACAACTTGGAAACACCGAGTTTACAGACAAGGAAAAACAGCATCAGTTTAGGCACTTCTGCATCACTAATTACACTTCCCAAACTCCTCCAGGAATAATTTCAATGGCATTCTCTGTGCCACAGGGCAGGTCCCTCGGCCACGGCCCGTACACAGATCTTTGAGCCCGGTGGGATAAGGACAGGACCCTGTGGGTGTGCTATGGGCTGCTGTGGCATTTGTCCAACCCAACACAGACCTCGAGCACCTGGAGGAAAGACCAGGCTGGAAAACAATCTTCCAGCATAAGAAAGGTTCTCCAGGAGAGAGATGGAGCTCTTATGGTGTATGTCTGTCTGGTTCTCTGACAAACACACCAGTATCTACTGCCTGTAGACACAAGGTCTCCACCAACTTTGAAATGTCTCACCCAACCAAACATTAATTGTACAACCACTGCAAAGGGGTGTAAATTAAGGAAACGAGTGCATCTCTACAACTCCAAGACAAGTTGGATTCAGCTGTTGAGAAAACAAGACCACATGAGGACACCACATCAGAACTGGACTAATGCAGGTGAGGTGCAGCAGCAGAACATTATGTAACAGAATTTAGAGGTCTACGGAACAGGAAGGAGAAAATGTGGATAGGAAAAGGTAAGGAAAATGAAGAGACAAAACCAAATGTTTATTCATCTGAAACAGTTGCACTTCTGTCTGAAGAAACATGAAATTAGCTTTGAGGTCACCCTTAAAGCTTCTCAAATATCAGTGACTTATATCAACCAGCATATTAAGTTTTGCTGCTAATGAAATTTTGCAAAAAACTTTCTCTGAATATTCGGATATTATTGGGTTTTTTTAAAGTTTCATAAAAATAAAAGCGTAATTTATATTTTCCCATAAAATATTCTTTATAAATAATTATTTTAGACAAATTTAAAACTAAAGTACTACTTTTTTATTTAAATCACTTTTTAAATAATGAAACTACACCAACACATTAAAAACAACTAATCTGCTTCAAATGAAACTGCTCATTACAAAATATTTTTTAAAAATGATTCAGAGATATTTTAAGCCAGACACTTCTAATTACAATTGTAAAATATCAGTAGATGAAACCTTCACTGAGATTTGATATAATTCTGAGGAGCGATGCTAAGGAAAGATTTCATTCAAAGAGAATATGTTTACTCATAGAGGTCCAGAGGCTTGGTATCCTCGATGAGTAAATAGCAATGACCAAAAGAAGTGTTACTTAAATAAAAGAGTAGTCTGGCTCAAGAACAGAGGTATAAACTGGTCATTACTAAAGTTCAAGGTAAAAATAAGAAGGCTTATCATTTTAGAACAACTTTTCATCGTTAGAAGTTTGGAATCGTGAGTGAGAAATACCATAAACCTCCCAGATGCCACACAAAGATCGCTAAAAAGCCACCGGTGCCTCATTCACGACGTGTTGTCCTATCAAATAGAAAAATCACTTAATCTAGGACAGATCATCACTCTTCACTTTGTTGAGCTTCTCGAAAAACTTCACCTGTTGCAGAGCTATTTTTGAATCTTCCTTCAGCAGGTTTGAGCTCTGCTGTCCTTTGAAGACCTGGACTCCTTTTAACATTTAGTGTACGCAGGTAAAAACCTGTCTTTTAATACGTAAAGTCAAAGGCACTTCCAAACCAGCACTTGACCTTCCTGAAACTACGATCTTGAGAAAGGGCACTTTATGGCAGCATTATCTGAGAACAGAGAACAAAAGACCCTTTTTTGTCGTAGCCGCAGCTGCCTCGCCCACCCTCACGGGCAGTTCAAAGGTTCCTCCACGTTAGAAGTGGTTCTCTGAAAAGTTCATTTCGTACCTTTTCCATTATGGATTGTTTCTGAAGAAAGGCTAATGATCAAAACCCATTTGCTCACCCTATTTTAAGGACAACTTTCAAATACGGGTAGTGACTCCGAACTGAAGTTTTCCTGTGTTCACCTGGGGCAAGAGCACTTACGGCTCACACACCTGGCTCCCCAAAGCCCACGAACTCCACGGGTTTAATGGTTTTCTTCCTCAGGTAAAAATCTCTCTACTGTGATCAGAATCATTACAAACCCATTTCCCAGTCTGATACCTCACTTTCAGTGCTCTTCCACTCATATCAGGGAGCACGTCCCTGCTGGGCTAAATCACCATCCTGACTCATTTTTGGTAGAGAATTACAGATGGAGAACTCCCTAGGACACAACATCTTCTAACAATCCCCTTTTTCCCTTCCATAATAGATAGAGTATTATTTCCATGTTAGTATTTTTACCATGATTAAAGAACTGTTTTCCTGAAAATCAGAACAATTTCACCCTACAAGAAACATTTTTATAATATTCCGCTTATTAAAAAATAAAGCCGCGTCATTGCTTTAGCTCTGAGAGCCATCTTTGTGGGGAATACCCCTTATCCTTTTCAATCTCTCAGTGTTTTGGGGGAAACAGCACATGCACAGTTACTGAAGTACAGTTTATGAAGGAGGTGAAGACACCAGCAGTGATGGGGAGATGGCAACAAACCCATGAGCAACAGTAAGTGGCTCTGGGAAGAGACACCTCAGCATTTTGCAATCCTAATTATCAGCCCCTCTCCAGTAAAGCACACAAAATATTTCCTGTGTTGCACATATTTTGCACTTTATTTTGACTTTGGAACTAAATCTCAGAGCTTCGTCAAAAACTAAACCAACTGGAACTATGCTGTGGATTCATGTGTGTGTCAACATTCCACACACAGTTTTAAAAGCCTGAATTGCCATCACTAAAACACAGAAATATTGGCATTGCAGAGATTCCAGGAGCTTTTAGGACCACTCAAGGGTTGAAGAAAATCAACACGGGGAAATATGCAAATTGCTAAATGGAAATTGCATTAAACACTATTAATTTACGAGAATTTAGATCCAATCAAATTTAGCAAGAGTGAGAAAATTGTTCAGCTCTTTGAGGTTGCTGAGTAATTTAATTGATATAATTATTGCTTTCGTGTTTAGTGGTCACTAAATGAGTATCTGACAAGAAACATCTTGAAACCAAAAGATACAGTGTACAGATATTTGGACATCAATATGTAACTTCTAAATGCCAGAAGCTCAAAATAAAGGGTTTTAAACCAGGCCACAAGTAAGGAACACACAAGTGACAGGGAAGAGCATGTGTAATTTACCTCACACTGACAAGTTCTTACATTTTAGAATTACAGAGCCTGGTTTTTTTGTAGATGCAGTGATTTCAATACTGTTGCTTTCACCTACACCAAGACCATCGAGCCCAGCTTGAAAATGTGCAAATCTTCATTAGATAAAATCAAGGACTTAATTGAAAAAAGTCTGTGTTATAAACTGCAGTGCTGATATGATTCTTTCTTTTTTTTTTTCTTTTCTGTTTTGTTTTTTTTAAGCCCCATCTATATTAAGGATGCCTCCCTGGACTTCCATGTGCTAGGAAAATTCATTTTAGTACATATAAATTCATTTTCATAAAGTCAGAGCTTTCAGTAGCATAATCTTATTTAATTATAAAGCATGACATTTCAATAAGGAGTTGGATTTCTCCCCAGCAGGTAAGTAACTCGCCATGCTTTCAGCAGTCAATTCAAGATTTAAAAACAGAACAGATCATCCACTTTCCCATTAAGGATTGCTCATTTCTCATCAGGTTGTTTCATTTTAGAAAAAAAAAAAAAAAAAAGGACAACAGCTGCAGGTCTTTCTATCAGAATGGATCTGCTCGGTTCTGACATTAAAATTTTTTAGGTTCTCTGTGTTGTGCTTTTATTTAGTTTTTCTTATGTTGCATTGGAGACAAAAATCCTCAAACTATGGGATGATTTTTTTATAATTATTATTATTATTATACAAACCACAGACCTCACTATGCCAAAGTCTCCACAATCTACATCCCGAAGTTATTTTGTTATTAATATCCTGCCACAACAGGTTATGTTAACCCTTCAACCCCTTCAGATCCACCTGTTCCACTCAACTTACCATCCCCCTCTTCTCAAAATTTTTAGAACTTTCTTCCCTGTAATCTTTTAGAAAATTTAGAAATGCTGATGCTTCACTACTACTGCAGAGAAAAAAGGGGCTTCTCAAATACTGTTTCTTAGCAAAACCAAGTGGTTTGGGTGAACATACTATTCGTTTCAACCTAGAACTAAACATTTGGGCTTTAGATGTAACTTTTATCATATTTTCAACAAAATACTCCAGTGAAAAAAGAAAAACATAGAAATGTTTACAAATACTGGAGAAAAAAATTCTTTCTTTTTTTTTTTTCCCAACAGGACAATGAATTTGGCTGAAGCTCACAAGTGATTTTCATTTGGAAAACATTTCACTCAAAGTTGTTTTCTACCTCTTGTCACTACATAAGCAGAGAAAGGACATCAAAACACGCTTAGGATTTGTGGTTTTCAAAGTGACTCTTGAGGGCTCAGATATTTTTAATTCACTGTGGGAGTCACAGGAGCTGACAATTTTCTTCTGCATCTGGAAGACAGACTTACAACAAGCTCATCATGGGGCTTTCAGTGCATGGTGCCCACGTCCACACACACCTGGGCACCACCTTCTCTTAGGTCTAAACAAATCTGCCTCAGATGCCTTTGAAGCATCAATAACTCCTTATTGTCAGCTGGAATCATCAAGTCAAATTTAATTCTTATGACTTCAAATGTACAGCCCTAAAGACTGATGGCACAACGCCCCTCAGAACTGAAGACAGACAGCAACGAAGGCTCTAATTTGTCTTTAAGAAAACAACTCTACCTTTCAAAGCTTGTTCAAAAATCAGGTAAATAACAGTGAATTGGGGAAAGACAGTTGGTGTTTATTTCCTCTTCATTTCATATGCTAGACAGTGCAAAAAAAAGAGTCTTTGGAAATATAGTGTCATATTGCACTTTCCCAGCACTCAGCCTCCCATCCCAGCAGCCAGGCAAGAAGCTGGTGTTGATCCCACCAGAAGGCCAGGAGCCCTCCTGGAATAATTGCTTCATTATTCAGTTCATTCAGTCTATTACCTTCCACAGAACTATAATTAAAAATCAAATAACCAAAATACCAAAGAACCTCCCCCCCCAAAAAAAAGGAAAGAAATTATTTTTCCATCAAATTTAATCGCTCTCCCGCTCAGTCACAGAAGGCCAAACCTCAAAGGGATCCTGGGCACTGAAACCTCTGGTTCAGTTGGGTATTTTTGATTAAGTACTTTAAGTAAACATTTCCCAATTCGACAATTTTTCCATCTCACTGAGTATTCTCTGTTGTTGTGTGTTGTGCTACAAAATAAGCATCCAATGCATCACGTTTGGGTTTGTGCAGCTGTATCACACCATCTCCTACCCACTACCTCCCTGTCACTGAGTCTATCAATGTGTCTTCACGTGTTTCCAAGCCTTGTGCACACCTGGTTTTGCTTATTCAAACCCTGCATGTATCCAACCTGACCGAGGTACAGAAATAATTCACTAAATGTACCAAGGAAATTACAAACAGGTCAACCAGGGCATGGACTTCTGGCTCAGTACATCCTGAAAGTATGCCCTTTGCATTCGAAAATGAAAAGAAAATTATTAAATATTTTGAAGGAAGCAACATTAGGATGATGATATAGGATCCAGTAAATATTTTACTTTTGGATTAAAAGTATTAAGGAGTCCAGAATTATACTCTGGAGTCACTCTGGTGCTTAACTGCAACATGCATGAAGATCACTAACCTACAACAGAGATTGAACTCCTCTATTTGTCAGTTACAATAAATATCAGAACATAAAAAATTATCAGGCCTTTTTAATTTATTATTGAGCTAAAACAGAATGAAAAACAGGCAATCACTCAATCCTGAAACACAAGAATTATCTAGTAGATGAGAGAATATATCTTTATCCTACCTGTTTTCCAGACAAATTGATGACCTCTCCTGGCTTCCAGATCAGCTGTTTGTAACATCAAGAAAACAAACAAAAGGAAGGGCTTCCCCAGGCTCTGCCATGCCCAATGAGGAGAAACCCAGTTCTGTTGTAGAAGCATAATTCAGATAATTCAGTCTCTTGTCTTCTTTGGTCCTAGAATTAATAAAAAAAAAAGAGAAAGCTTGCTAAAATATTTAAAACACCAAAGCAACAGGCTCAGCCTAAGGGTAACCTGGTGGCCACTGTGCATTTCAGAGTCCCTGTGTGTCAGGTTTGATGAGGACAAGTCTGGTACAGGTGCTTCGCTTGGAGAGAGAGAGAGAGGAAAAAAAGAAGGGGGGGAAGAGAGAGGAAGAGCCAGCTCCCAGAAGACCTGCAGACCCATCCTACAGAGCCACTGTAAATGCTTTTAGCAGGTTCTTAAGAAGAAATCTACCAGTGCAAATAAATGGCAAGGGATCCAGGAGCAGCATGTGGTATGTTCCTTTTCTCTGTTAAACTTTAGCATGAATATTACCATGATATAGGCAGCATAAACCAAAGTGAGAATGGATTCCAGGTGCAAAATTCAGCTCCCAATACAGACCCCATGGCCTACATTTCAGACCCCTGACAACCAAAATGACAGACCTGGAATTGTTTTAGCTCTGTGTAAACATGGGATAGAGCAACATCAGAAAGGCAGCAGGGAAAGCAGGGAAGCGGGGGTTGCTTTTTAGCAGATGATGAACCACCTTGAAAGGGAAAACTAGACACTATGTAGGCATTTCTAAGGAATTTGGGACTCTCATTCAAGTCCCTGATCTTTGAGCTCCAGATCAGGAACCAGTTACTCCAGAGAGGTCTCTCTGACTAATGGATTTTAATTAAGCTCTCCAACACTTCAGAGGAATACCAGAGGCACGTTGTGAATGAGACAGGAATGGATCAAGTTCTGCTGCTGCAGCGGTTTTACACCACACAATTCATTAAAATAATCACTGTGTGGTGCTGGAAGCAAGGAGGAATGTCTCTCTTGGTCTCCCACACAAAGCAGGAGACCAACTTCTAAATGCCTGCTTCAGCAAACATCCACATTGTTTATACACCACAGAAAAGCTCCAAATGAGAGACTAAAAAGGCATACAACAAAATAAAATCTTAACAATTCTAGTTCAGTCTGGTAACTCAAATCCCTGTTTCTCTCATCCCAGAAGATGACCAAACCAGACACTTATTTAGACAGATTTTACGTGAATTTCAAGATATTTTCGACTCGTCCACATTCAGGAAGGAACAATTTGGAAGTCTCAAAAAATGTTCATGGTACTTCCCCATGAAAAAGTTTTTGATGTAAATTTACATATTCATTTTTCTGATGTAATAGCTTTTGTATTTATACTATGCTTAAATTCTCAACATAGTTCTATTTATTAGTGATTAACCTTACTGTTATAGGTAAAAATGTCACATCCGTGCTTGTGTAAGGATAGAGATAACACCTGCCTTCAAGATTTGCCTTCATTGGCATAATCTTGGTAATTTTCATTAAAATAATTATTAGTTTTTACAAGTTTAGTCTAGAAAATTCCATTACATTCCTAACCTTATGAAAAGCAACATTGTCATAGTACATAATACACAGCATCGTTCTTGATAAGAAACTGAAGATAAATCTGAAAATTGTACATACTGAATATACAGTAAAGCTTTTAATTTCAAGCTGTATTCAGATTACTTTGAAACAGTTTCTATCATGATAAATTCATGCAATTGTGTTTAATCAGATATTGACTAACTGCAGTGGCAGATACAATGTAGGATCTGTTATCTGGTTTAGCTCATTCTTGTGTTCCAGATGAAGAGCATCTCATGTAAGACCTGAAAACCCACCAAGCTGTCCAAATGCAGTAATGTGGGCAAGAGACCAAACTTATGCTTTTCTCATGTCTTCTGGGTTAATTTTATTCAGAAATCACATTTAATTCCCAATGCAACCCACCGAGTCCCAACACCCAGGCAATGTAACACAGACCACAAGTGGCCTCATAAGAAGCACAAGAAATCTTGAGCATCCTTCAGAAATCCAGCGCAGCAGGGAAGTCCTGGGATGGGGGGAAGAAAGGCCCTCAGACACCCACCAATTAAGGGGTTTTTTGCCCATCTAGACAGCTGCTCACCTCACACAGAAGAGCTGAGGAGGAGCAACTCCCCCAGTGCCTTCAGCATCGCAGTCACCATCTATGACGGTCGGAAAACAGAGTCACCGACTTCCTGCCGAAGGAAAGAGAAGGAATCAGTGACACTGGCTCCAACACTGTGCACACACAGAAACACAAAACGAGGAGAGAAATTATTCAGCTGCTCAGATTTAAGTTGTGGAGGGGAGCCAGCTCCGCCCTGCCCAGCCCTGCACAGACAACACTCATCTGACTTGCAGGGCGGCTCCCCAGGTCCAAAAAATGCCACTGAAACAACACAACTTAAACAGGCAGGGGTATGGAACGAGTAAATCCAAGGTAACTCAGATAAGAGCTGATAAAGATGCTGAGATTTTTAATGAAGCACCAGTAGTGCTCATCAGCTGCCTTCTTAATGCACCGCCTTCATCTCAGCATTCAAAGGGTCAGCGAACAGCAGCACATCCCTGGGAGGAGCTGCCTCCTGCCCAAAACAAGGGGTTTCACATATGTTCGTTCTTTGGGCAGGACTACAAAGATAACTGGCTGCTGCTCCCCACGGAGCAAGAGCAGAGATTACATTAAGTCAGGAAAACCAGAAATAAATTAGACACCATGACACTGATCGTAATCTCCCCCACCCCAGCAGAGCTCAACACAGTCCACTGATTTACACCCCAGCAAAGCACAATAAAAATTTGTCTGTATATCTGGGTTTGTGTAGCACAATTTGGAACAGTAGCTGTTCTGTCCTGATACGATAAAAAATTATTGCACAGGCAACATATGCTATCTACAGAAACATGAATAAATTACATTATGAAGGCCACCAACACTCCACATCAAATTTAGTTACACTGTATCTCAGCTCCCAAATGTGTCAGCATGGCTAGCTGTAAACTGGCAAATACAAAGGAAAATGGAGAAAAAATATTTAAATTTACATTTTAGGAATTGACTTCACCGAGACTGCTGATGATTAAATTCATGCAATTGCTTAAATACCACAGAATCACAGAATGGTTTGAGTTGGAAGGGATCCTAATGAACATCTCATTCCAACACCCCTGCCATGGGCAGGGACACCTTCCACTAGACCAGGTTGTCCCGTCCAACCTGGCCTTGAACACTTCCAGGGATGGGGCAGCCACAGCTTCTCTGGGTAACCTGTGCCAGGGCCTCCCCACCCCCACAGGGAAGAATTATTTACTAAATGTGTTCAAGATTTTTGGTTTAGTCTTAAAAAATCTCTCTCTTTTCCAAAACTGATTATCTGGATTTATTCAATATCCTTTATAATACAGGCTTGGCCAGTTAATAGTCTGCTCTAGTGTATTTTCATGAAATTAAAAAATGAGGTGTTTTTCTTGATATTTGAAAGATTAGTCACAAGACTCCTTGTCATTTTGTTTGGTTTGTATGGAACCTTGTTCAGAAAAACACAGTTAACACATATCAGCTGTAATGGCTGGGAATATACATGCAGTTGTGATAAAGTTATGTGCAAGTTTTCTAATGATCATAAAAATGCATTTACATTTTCTAATCCACTGCTAATTCTATTAATGACAGGATTGAATAAAACTATAGTTTTGAAAAGCAGACATTTTAGAAACCTCTATTTCTGCTGAAAACATGGCATTCTGGTGTCAAAATGTTATAAATAAATAAATATGCCTATAGCTGACACATATCTTATTTGTGAAGTGTTCAAAATTTAATTTCATTTTCAACGTCAATGGAATATCCACCAACCAAATCCCAGTATAATCCCTGTTTAGTCAGGGAAGGGAAAAACCCTCTGGGAAACTTTTCCCATTTTCCAGCCACTGCTGAGCATTCAGAGAAAAGTATTCCCAAGGGAAGGCACTGTGCTAGTCCAGGACACATTAGAGTCCTCAAAAGCACCCAACACTGAAAGATGGAAGGCTGATGGTCCAATTTGGACTCTTCACTCACAGCTACTGCACTGGTAGAGAAGGGGTAAGGTGCTCTTTCTCCAAGTTTCCACAGGACAAGAGGTTTCTCCAGTCCTCCATCATTTCTGTGGCTTAGGAAAGTCCAGCCTGGCTCTGCTCCAACACGGATTTACAAAGTATCTAACACTGAATTTAGAAAAAGATCAACTTAAACTGATTCAAAGCTGAGACATGATTTCAGCCTTGTCATACATCAGTTCAGTTCCCCCTGACTTCACTGGGAGTTGTGACCTTCCCTGTCACGGGCAAATCTGACCTACTTTCTGGTGTGAGATGGGAATGCTGACAGGGACACCTGGGCAGCACTCTCCATTTAAAATACACGATGCAATTAGAATAGTCCCAAACACCTTAAATAGCAACCAAAAAAAAAAAAAAAAAAAAAGGCAGCAATTGCAGATCACACACGTGGCTATAAATCATTTGGCAGGTGTCTAGCACAAAGATAAGCATCATTAATCAGGAATAAATTTTCTTAATGCAAATGTAAGCAGTAACCATGCAACTGTTTGCCTACTACACACAGCACAAACACATTGCATGTGATATTCCAAGATAATCTGGATGTTTATATCATACTCTTTATCCTCTGAGACCACTAAAACCTGCCTTGCCTTCTCAGAAAGCTGTTATCCAAAAAGCTAATTCTATTCTGTCCTAAAGCAGCAGAATGCCTGGCCTGTAGCAGCAAAGGCTGATCATAACAGACAAGAACTGCTGACCATCCCTGGGGGAAAGACTTCCAAAAAACCACTAATGCTACTGCTACAGGCATTGAGTTTAACAAAATTAAAGTGTTTGGACATTCACATATGTCAAACTAGAAAAAGATCTTCAAATATAAGTGCATATGTGTCCAGTCTTTTATTTAATGATGAATACAGTTACACTAATTTGCCCTTACTTCCATACCTAAAATGAACTCTATACATTATTCCACTTACAGATTTGGAGGGAGAGAGTCTTCTGGTTAAAGCAGAGGCAGCCTAAATTCATTCTACTTCCAACTCTGTCACAAACTTCCTGAGCAAAAAGCCATTTAAGGTCACGCTCAGACACTAATACTTGATTCTGCAAGTGATTTCAGCGAGTGACTTTGCATATATGAGAATGGCAGCTTGATTTTCTATACCCCTACTTTGTCACCTCCAAACCTAAACTGAGAATATTTACTCTTCTTCCAGGAGCATTTGAGAAAATCCTGGATAAAAGCACACAGTGTGAAGGAGCAAAATTTATACTTGGGTTAACAAGTGCCTGACAGTATTTTTGTCCTGAGTGGTCACTCATTGGGAACCCAAACATTAATCTTCACATTTCTTTGACAATTTGCTACAATAATTGTAAGGGCAAATAATGAAAGAACATCTGATGTTAACACATCTGCCTACAGAAGATAACTCCAAACAATGAGCAGACTCCAAACCAGCCTCTTTGGGCTGGGAGAAAGCCTGCACAGCCTCCACATCTACAACACTGCTTCATTTTCATGCATAAACTTCAACAACCTTCCTCAACACTCTGTTGCTGGAAAGCTCAGTCAGTTGTCACCATCTTTACCAGTTATATTTGAAAGTTTGGGTCTTTTAGAGATGTTTACAGTCAAACAGTAAGAATCTATTAATTATTTCATCTTTTCTATTCAATTGTATCCAATTCTTGTCCCAAAGCTATGTAAAATCCTGGGGACTAAAAGCAAGAATATGAAACTATTGCCAATGAATTGCTTCTTAACTTACATCAATTTGTTTGGGGTGAAAACCACGAATCCTAAGTTCTCCTGCTTCAGTTTTTGTACATCCTAAAAATGTAACAAAAGCAGGTTTGAATTTAGAAGTTTAATTATGAACTCAGCTAAGTGGATTATAATGAAAGATGTTCCAGCAAGGGAGCTCAGACTGATGCATTATGATTACATTAAAGAAAACACCAGAGAATAGACTTTCCATCAGTAGAACAACTTTAATTACAACAGTGCTAGAGCAGAACTGTTCTGTGAAACAATGCTGCTGCTTCATCTCCTCCACTCTGAGTACTTCCAATAGACTCCATGGGAACACATTTGACTTCCAGCAATAAAAATGTGTGTGATTGCAGACTCTTCGAGGAACCCAGCTCAGGAGATCAGTCAAAGGCAGCTGACACAACACTTGCTTTACTTGCACACAAACATGGATGGCTCAGACTCTGCCAGAAGGGCAGGGAGACTTCAAAAGCTCCAGGATTCAGAAGCTTGTGAAAGGCACCATCCTGGCACTCCTCAGTCACCTACATCCCCCAGGCCCACTGAGAGCAGAATGAAGGATGCTCAGCAACCACGGAGCCCTCCAACATTTCCCTCTACAAACAGCACTCAGGGTGACCCTCTGTGCAGGTGCCCAAGTGGAAGCCAAGCCTTGGACTTCCCAGTGGTATTTAACAGCCACAGACCTTTTTGGTGCTTTTGGTGTTGTATCTTAGCACTCAAAGTAGAGTAATTTACCTTCACAGATGTTCTTCAGGCGATTATCATACCCCTTGCAGCAGGAACAAGTACAGAGCAATTAAAATCAAAATGTTCAAGACTGTCAATAGGCTTCTCTCCTGAACTCAGGCATTGATTTTTTTCTGAGCAGCAGAACACAAGAAGTGTCCAACAACTTTTAAGTAACCTTTTCATGCTGCTCGTGCACTTTTATATATTTAATTAAATACAGAAAAGGCTGTAGAGACTCAAACCAAACATCTCATCAACAAACCAACAGTCGTCTTACTAACTTATGGAGTCACATTTTTAACCTACATAAGTTTTGGAGGTTATTTTATGTAGGTTGTGTATACAGCCTCTGTACACTACAGCTGGATGCCTCCTGCCAGGCTTCTCAGCCAGCACAGCAGAACACAGCCCAGAATAAGCTCAGTGATGTCTTCACACCATGGCACATCCTTTCTGTAACAACAAAACTTTACAGCTTTGAGGGGAAAAAAAAGTTTCTTATTGTTTATTTTTCAATGGATAGAGAAAAGTTTGAGTCTATTATCAATATACTGCTCTGCTGTAGCTTTTATCATTGGCAATGGATGAGCTGAAGGTCCTTTGAAACTCAGCTATATCTGAGAACTGCTGTCACAGTTGCACAGATCTTGGATTACTGTTAAATTGCAATTAAACAAAGGCAAAGGGAGCTGGCACTGCTTCCAACACCATTTCAGTAAATGCTATTGCAAGTTTTTGTTCAAAGAGGATTACTCTCACTTCACTGGCAAAGCATTGCATATAATGCACATTCAGCAGTATAATACCATTTGAAAACTAGTATTTGAAATTATTTTCCTTTAAAAGGCAAACCTGGAAATCAGACTCAGTAGAGAGCAAAGTCCCTACTTTAGCAGCAGGACCATTCACACCGAAAACAAGAGAAAGCTTCAAAGTCACCAATTACAAGGCAGCAGAGTTTCAAAAAAAGAATAAACCTCCTCATAACCTCTGCTGCAGGAACAACGGCAGATTTCCTGAGCATTCCCATTAAAGTGCTTTCAGTTCAGAAATTAAATTGCTTTACTGCAGTGATTTTCTTCTGCATTCTGATATTACTTTATATTATTTGACATTAGTGCAGCATCGCAGGCTGTAGGTCAGGGTTTTTTTCTCTCCTCACTGGAACACGGCCCCCACGTAGAGTTTATCAATCTTCAACACAAGGTCAAAACAATACAATCAAGTACCACCAGGCATATGAGCTCAGCAAAGACTTGGGCTCTGCTTAGCAGGGAAGGACCATCTGCTTCCCTGCCACAGGACTGGCAGAGCTGAAGCTTATTTCCAGTTTAAACTATTTTTTCTACATTTCCATGGATCAAACAGAGCAATCGAGTGCATGCACACACCCAAGCACCTCAGCAAAGCAGTAACTGCAAAGAGGCAGGAAAATGCTAGTTTTAACCTGTTAATCAATTCTGGGGGGAGAACTAGGGTTCAGTTTTGAACCTATAAACATTGGTGACTATGGTTAAAACAACCCCACTCCTGTACACACAAATATGGAGAGGCCAACTTCAATACTTCTGAAATGTATAATTTTCCTTCTGGTGTAACACATACACTAAGAATAACTTCTCTTCCACAAGATCCATACCTCTATTTGTATGAAGTCGTTTCTATTTTGCCATTTGCACCACCTAGCTCTAGCCCATACCCAAATGAGCTAATAAGAAGAGACACACACACATCCACAAGATGAATTCCATTTCAAAAAACTCATTTCCAAAGTGCTGAAATAAACATTTATTCCAATGCATCCTCTGTCATCAGCTGTTTATTTCAGTGCACCAAAGTACAAACTTGTAGGAAAGGAGAAAATATGGAGCACAACACAAGGCAAACACATAACAACTCCAAAAACACGCAGGCCCTACAGAGGAGCACAGTCCATCAAACACTGACACTGTACTTATTCATTTCCTATCAAACACCACACATGAATTCCTGTGATGAACCAAGGCTTCACCATTTCTACAGAATAAAGCCCTGTATAAATCAGGTCGCATGTCAGAATATGTATTTTAAATAATTACAGCTAGAGTTGTCAAAATTAATTAATCTAATATATTTTGTGATGCCTTAGTAGTGATTCATTCACTTCCTTTCCACTCACTTTGCAACAGATGTCCCAGGCATTGATGCCAACCGGCCCAGGCAGACAGTGTAATAAAAGGGTTAAGAAAAAACTATATTACTTAAAAAGAAAAAAGACAGTGAAGGCTGAACACACATGGGGGGAAAAAACAGTGATATTAGTATAAAAAGCTCTAAAACCTGCTTTCTGAACACACACAGATGCCAACATGTGCACGCTGCACTCTGAATCCAGCTTTTATTAACTGCCATGCAGACTTACTCCAACAAACCAGGAGCAACACAGTGCAGGGATACAGGGCTTGTACTGAAAAGCAGCACTTGCTTTTTAGGTGGAATTAATTTTCAGGAACGGCCAAGCTACTCCTTATACCCAACTTCCTCAGGCTGCCGTGCGAGGGACTTGAGGGAAAGTCTTGGAAAGCTCCTTCCCCCTGCAGTGGAGGCACCCAGGGAGAAGGGGCCACTGCAGAAGGTGCACAGAGCAGCCCAGTGCTCACATCAGCACATCACATCGGCTTCCTCCAGAGTGGGAACAACACCAGGCACATGCTCTGGCTCAGAACCTGGCACCAGGATGTGTGCCTGAAGCTCGGGCATTCCCACACACTTTGCAAGAGCCGCAGAACCAGGTGTAGGAACGTGGGTTTTTTCATATCAAAACCCATTCCTTCCATCTGCACATTCATTTAAAAGTGGACTTGCTTTCACCTCAAGATTAACTATGCATGACTGCAGCAAAAACTCCAAATTGCCATACAGGCAGTTAAAAAGAATGACACCACCCTTTAAAGCACTTGGAGCAACCAGCTGAGTGAAACCATGGATCTATTCAAGAATTCTGTGATGCTGTTACCTTTTTCATTCCCATTTCTTTTCCCCTGTTGCTGGTTATAGTCACTCACTGTATTTTATCACACTGGAAAGTCTAATCTCTTTAGGGTGAGAAATATATTTGCCCTGAACTCAATATAATACGATTCACACAGGGGTCCCTGACACTACTGCAGTATTGATACGAAAAAATAATCATAATTATAGCAACTGATAAAAGAGCTCATTATAATATTATTTAAGCAAGGTCAATTGCCCGTGCAGGTTGTTCTTACCGGAGTTCACGTTACATCACTGGTCCCATCATCCTGACCTTCCCTGCTGTCATCCCCATCACAGTTCAATTAACAGAGGAGTCCTGCAGTGGCTTGATGAGCATCTGCTGCCTCTACCCGGCAGTAATTCAATAAGGGTACGCCATAGGAAGAGATAATGAGAAGTCAGCCCAGTTGTTCTGTCTCCCTCCAGGAGAGCAGATGAGTTTGGTTTATGGGAAAGAGCGTGACCTATGAAAATTATCTGTTAATTTTATATTTTCGAGCTTCAACATGCAACTCAAAGTGTTGTCTGGTTTCTCTGGTGGTGCAACCCGCAAGGAGTCCCTGATTAACAGCCCTTCCCACACTGAATGGATTCATCCTTATGAATTTTCTCTTTGCCCCTTCTACCAACGGAACGGTTTCTACCCGTGCATTCAGCAGCTGGTCTGAATTAAAAAATTAAACACCTGAGCACAGAAAATGAGCCAAAAACTATTACTGAAGTAACTCAGGCAGAATGAAACTCACACCCGTGTCAAACCTGGGTGGAGCACTTCCACATAACCAAAATCTCCTACGCTGCAGTGTCAGCCTGAGTTCTCCCCCTGTCCCATAGAACGCACTACTCACTGGTGCCCAGATTTTGTTTGTCCCTCTGTTTCCTTCTGCACCTTTCCAGCAGAGGCTCCCCTCTAATTCCCACCTATCTTCTAACTCTCCCATTGCTTTGGAAACACCTATTCCATCTTAAAATTCCAGAGCCACCTATAGTCCCTTCATCTCCTACTCCACCACTGGCTGTCACAGGGACTGTGTCTGAGGGATGTGGCTCTGTGTGGATGTATTTTGCCTTCTCATCGTAGTGTCCTCACCAGTTTTTCAGCTTTATTTCAACAATCTTATCCACTGAAATAGGCGATTAACTTGATTTCAATTTTCTATTTCATGTCTCCTTAATATCATTAAGGCACAGATCTACTGAGGATGATGGGCATGAGAGGAGAAAAAAAGGAAGATACATTTCCTCCCTAAGCTCTGCTTCTCTAAGGTGACCAGTGAACCACAGTGAATTTACACAGCTGCACAGTCCCACAGCTCCATATTCAGGGCCTCATTCCTCTCGGGATCAGGATCAGCTTCATTTGAGACACGTCCTTTCCCATCACACAATTATTTGCATTGCACCAGAGACTGTCTGCCTGCTCTGATAACTCTTTTCTATGAGTACAGGTCAGTTCATCCCTCATTCATAGGATAATCCAGGCTGGCAGGTCCCTACCTCAGTCCAATCTTCTGCTCAAAAGAGGACCAGACAGCTGTGAATCACACGAGGTATTCTACACTGTGCCCAGCTTTTTTTATGTTGCTTCTACTTCCCACCAGGAAGCTCAGTCTGCCAAGCTCACACCAGCTGACATCAGATCTGAAGTTGTGACCTCTCCCCAGTCCTACAACCAGGCAGCTTTCCCCCATTTCAGTATCACACTCTTTTCTTCATTCAGTTCTGCCACCTCTTTCCTCATGGGTTTAATCACCTGCTGCACCTCTCCTCCTGGCTGTCCTGTCATTAATCCTAAAACCCTTCCCATCCTCTGACCCTAATTTTTTCCCATACTAAACTAGTTGACTTGTCCCAAAAGATAACACATTAAATTTTATTATCTTCACCACCTTTTCTCAGCATGCTTTCTTATTCATTTTCTCACCCTACAGTATTTTGTCCTCTCTCCTAACTAGCCCTTTGTTCACTTGCATCTCCCTTCTATTTTCTGATTCCCTGGGGTCATTTTCATGCCTCCCACATTTTCTCTATTGTTTTCTGCCTTTTTTTTTTCCCCTTGGATAAGCTTGGAGAGAAAATGCTACAGACACACTACAGTATATCCAAAATAGGACACTATAACAATTTTAGAGTTACAAATAATCAGCATTTAAGAAATGCTAGAATTAAGGTTGCCTTGCAGGAACATATAAAGATAGTCAGGTTTTGTGATTACATCTATTTTTACCATATTACTAAAGTCTATATTAAAATGCAATTTAAATCTATCTTTGACTTCTTTTGCTTTTATCTATTCATCACACCTGCCTTCAACCCTCTCTTAAAGCCTTACTCATACTTCTCTCTGAAGCAGGCAGAAAGTGCCTGTAAATCCAATAACTGCAATCACAGAAAATGTTATTTACTTCACTCTTAGTAGCTATGTGTAACATTTTTAAAAAATTATTTAAATATATTAGGTTAAATAACTCGAAATTTGATAACCACATCACAGACTAGCTTCCATCAGGTTAAAGAAAGACTAGACAGAGTCTATGCAACAAATGCTACCAAAGCCATTAGTCAAAAAGCTACTTTTTGCTTTAGTAGCAAAAAAAAGCTACTTTTGATTTAAAGCTGCATCTCAGTATTATTAGCAAGGTAAAACATAGATAGTTGGTCATACTGGGCCCAAGTGTAAGCTGCAAGAAAGGAATATAAAACATTATTTCAGGAGAAGGACTGAAAAAACTCAAGGGCCAAAACAGGAGTATTTTAGGAACACAACAGTCAAGAGGAGCCTGCCCAAATCCCTCAGTTCCAATTGTCCATACTGGACTTGCACTTTGTCCACTGGACTTGCACTTTGTTCCTTCCTTACAGAAGAAAAACACACAAAAACACATCTGTCAAACTAGTCAAGGTCAACTCATCAGACTGTTGCAGGTTAATATATGTCACTGCCCATTTTCTCCACTTTTCCAAAGTAGCTGAATTAATTAGTCAACTAATGCATGAAGACTTTCGTAAAAGCACACCCAGATGGATGTTTACCAGACTTCAGCCTTCATTTTCCATGTGTTTCAGAATTTAAATAAAAATTCAGTCAACCTCCAGGAGAAATCGGTGCTGGCGGAAGTTCTTTGTGGATTCACACTTAGAGAGATTAACAGCTTCTGCAGTGAAAAAGCTGCACTTGAGCCTAAATAAAATCTGCACTGATAGCTCCCTGAGTCTCATACACTCCTGCTCACTGCAAGTCTTTAGGACTGCTATTACAGACACTTTCAGTATTAAAATCTGCATCCACTCCCAGGCTTGTATTCCACATTATTTGAACTATTTTACCCTCCTCTGTCATTTTCTTCCTTTGGAGAGATGGGAATCTGAACTAAATACAGGACTTGATAGCACCAGTAATCTGATATATCTGATTACACAAACAAATCTAAAATAAAATTAGAATTTAAATGGCAGAAGTAAATATATTGCAAGTGCTGGGCACTGCTTTACAAATTGGTCTACCAGGCAATATTTGGCAGAGGCAGCACAAGAGCTGGGTCCTAATTCTACACATACTTTTTTCCTTACGTGGTAAAACTAGCAGGGAACTGGGTTACTAACAGAGTTAGAACTCCATTTACTATGTAATTTTTCCTCAGTACACGAGTCCTTTTTTAAAGGACTGCAATTGCTTTGAGTTATACAAAAAGATTGATCTTTAGAAAGTGGAAAACATCTCCTGTCCTACTTTCAAGACTGGGATTTTGCCCTGCCAGCAATTGTTCCATAGGATCATTCCATCTATAAGATACAGGAAAAAAATCAGAGAATTTCTCAACCTGTGGGAAGAATTTCCTCTGAGTTACAGGAAAATACACATTTGCAAATATAAATACGCTTAAAATCACGGGCTCTCCTTTTCCTCTATTTGTTACTTTTCCTGCTAAACAAAATTAGCAGTGATTTGGATTTGCTGTTAATGAATGCCAAAAGCAACTTGGCATCCTCTTGCCAAGGACCTCTGTAAACTGCAGTTCAGCAAAACAAGACAATCTTCTTATCGTGTGTAAGAGCTCAATTAAATCATCATTTTAATGTAATCCCGTTTAGTAGCTCTCACATTTTCTGTCCTGATGCTCATGATGTTAACAGCTTAAAAAAACAAGGAAAGCAAAAACACAGGAGGTAGAATGGAAGGACAGAAGACAGGAAAATGCAGCTTCTGTTTCGCTGGAGATCATTTGATGGGGAGCAGACAAAATCCACCAAACCAAAACCAAAGAACCCCAAACCCAGAAGCATGGAAACAGCTTACACAGAAAGGAAAAATCCAGCAGTTTTTCTGGACCCCAACCCATTCTGACAAACACAATACAAACCGTGAGTTGAGAAAGGCTGCTCCAACCAAAGACTTCCAAGCAATTTTCAAAAGTTTCCCTGCTTCAATCTGCAATACTCACTTAGGGGTAAACACCTTGCTAAAGAAATCAATGATTATGATGACAAACGTTTAAAAAACACACAAGAGGGCTACAGAACACCCCTGGAATGCACATAACTCTTTATACATAAGTAACTAATCTCCCAGAGTACTATGTAAATTGGCTAAGCTTAAAAGTTGCATTTAAAATTATCCTCAATATCCATTACAAAAGAAAGGTGCCTACCCACTGATGAATTAGCAATTGTAATAAGGGGCTGTAAAGCCAAGGGTAAATTGATTGTTGTTCCTAATTTTCTCTTTATTTTAATCTAAAATTCTCCAAATTGCAAGAAATAAAAGTACCGGCAAGAAGGTGAGCAAAAAGCTTTTGACTGCCATATAAAACATCTAAAAATAGTGTTTCAGTATATTTCCATACGCTGGAAGTAGCAGTGAATATCATCTATATAAATCTATTCCTAGCAGAGGTTTTCAGCAGCATCCAAGACTCGAGAATCAATTGTAAATTTGTATTTTAGAATAATCAATAACAAAAAGCAGAAGAGACAACTTAAACAATATGCAGCATTTAGCAGGAAGATACAGCTATGCATCATCTCATACAAAATAGATACAGACATTATCACATGCCTTATATTTTTAATCTTAAGGAATTTATTTGGGAAGAACTTAAAAACCTGCTGTTAGAATATCACTGCGAGAGGTTTGTTGGTGATGTAAGACACTGCCAAGGCTGTGGGTGCAGAACACACAGGGGTGATCTGGTTGGTCCTGATTCCTCCGCGGGCACAGATGGAACCCACACCCACACACAGAAGGGAGGGTTTCCCTCGCAGATCCCTGTGATGTGCCAACACCTACAGCAGCTGAAGAGCTGCACTGGAATATCAATGCACACCCTACCTTCAGATGAACGAGCTGTCAGCACCAGGGAGAAGAAAGGCAGGTTCAGAACTCCACTAGAACATACAGGGGAAGCTGCAGACTCCTTTGCCAAGCCCACCTCGGGAGAAGGTCGTCCCACCAAAGCCAGGAGGACTCTCCAAACTCAGATCAATGCTGTCGGGTTCCCTGAAGCAGCTGTCACATTCCACACTTGATAGTCCCCAAATCCCACAGTAATAAGTGACAGATGTCACATCTCCCAAGAGTGAAATGATGATAGTATATACTCAAGAACTGATGGCCAGCTCAGAAGTGTTTCTCTTCTCTGCTGGCAAGATTGATGTCTGGTGTATCAACTGGGGAACAATATTTAAACCACGAGGGAACATTATACAGACACTGAGAGACTATCAAATACCAACAAAGAAAGAAAAAAGGAGTTTTTCTCCTTCTCTATTTCTGGGTTGGGGCAATTAATATCAGATAGTTGAATGATGACCCTAAGAAATTATTCCATCTCTAACAAAGCTTGTACCAGCATCAGAACCAGGCTAAGCAAAATCATCTTTTATTCTAATGCCAGTTTGTCTCCCAGACAATCAGAGCAGCACTGCATCCAGCCAGCAACTTTGCTAAACAATTCCCACTGCCAACCAGTGCACTAAAACAGGCTGTGAGATCCAAATCACTGCACAGCCACAGAAGTGGGCACGAGGTGAAATCTGAGCAGGGACCTGCCACAAGACAACAGTTAATTCACTGAAGAAAGTGCCAATCCACGAAGCTCACGAGGAGTTTGCGTGATACGGAATCACATCCAACAATCACAGATCTAACAGAATCTGGCTGAATAAGAAAGAAAAGAATAGTTAGAGAATGTTGAAGCAGTACACCAGGAAAGGGGATCAGGGAACCACCAAGACCCCAAAACAGGACAGCAGCAATGCTCCAGGCAGGGGAAGATCTTTGGATCAGAGGCAGCAGGACTCAAACTCTCTGTAAGGTGCTTAACTTGAAGAAAACCCTCACGAGGCCTCTCAGGGATGGAAGTGCCACTAAACAGTCACGTACCAGATCCAAGGAACCTCCTCAGCCTTTACCTGAACAGTTCTGCTGTCTCTTGGCAGCCTAACACAATCTTGCCATGCCACGCTCCACCTTAACATTATCAGTGATTTCACACACAACAAAGGCTTCAGTTTTGATGGTGTTTCAGTGGATACTCTGTGCACCCAAA
This sequence comes from Lepidothrix coronata, assembly GCF_001604755.1. Classification (NCBI taxonomy): domain Eukaryota; kingdom Metazoa; phylum Chordata; class Aves; order Passeriformes; family Pipridae; genus Lepidothrix; species Lepidothrix coronata. The sequence goes on along the minus strand of NW_016690355.1, from coordinate 56,153 downwards.
CTGATTACACAGACACTGAAACTCGGGGAAAACACTGTTCATTTTCCTCACTTATCTGTTGTATTAAATATCATTGTTTATTAATGCAAAACAACGTGTAGAGGGAAATAAGACAAAAGTATGGACTTTCCCATTTTTCCCTACAGCTTTTCTCATCAGAGAAGAACCAGGAGTTGCTTTCAGAGCTAAGAATAAACATATTATTCTATGAACACAGGGTAATTAGGAATGAAGTTACAGTACAGCTGTGTAATTCTTTCTACTTTTATACATATACACCTAAGTGTACCCTCAGCCAACTCCATACATTAACATTTCTTCAAACATACCCACAGAATCTGCTCAACATGTTTCCATTTCAACACAGAGGAATTTCTGTAAATTCAAAACCATTCAAAAGTTGCTTACTATTGTTAATTAACTTCTGAACAAACAGATACCTGTTTTCCTCCAAAATTTTAAATTTTATTTTATGTCATAAATGCTGACATCACCTAAGTAGGTCACTGTGCACATCCAGTCCCATTTGCTGCATTAAACAAGCCAAAGATCCATCCTGAAAAACCTGCATCCAGCCCATAACTTTTACTGAAGCTATGATATGTACTTTAAATATGGATATGACCTTGCTTTGAAAGTGTTAAGAATTTGGAAATAAAAAATTGCATAAGTTCTTCTTGTAGTCAACCATCACTTATAGCCAGAAATTTGAATTTTAAAGTGCTAAATTAACAAATAAGCAGGTATGAAAGCAGTGAATCCTGTCCCTTCTGTACCCTTCCATTCCAATACAGCAGTACAAGTCTGACTGCTGGAAAAAAATGACTGCAGAAAAAAAAAAAAAAGAAAAACCATTCTCACCTTTTTAGCAATGCCCTGAAATGTGAGCAGTGATTTCAGGTGCCCCTTACAGGACACGGTAAATGGGCTGGGATTGCAGAAAGCAGGTGATGAGAAGCTCCAGAGGCCAGACCCTTTCACAGGCATCTCGGAGAAATGAAAAAGAAATGTATCCAAAATTATGCACATTACATATACTATTGCCAGTTCTCTTCTGATTGCCTTAGGGGGGTTAAAACAGCAGCCTTTGAAAAATAAGGGTCCATCAGGCTCCTCATGATTTCCAGACACACTCAAAAAAAAAGGTTACGCTTCTATATAATCCTGACATGCCAAGTATTTGGGGATTTAAAAAGGCATTGTAAGTATCTTAATAAAAGCTATTATACATTGCTATAGGACATGAAAAATATTAAGATAGATTAAAAATGTTTAAAAAAAAACTCCAGCATGTGCAAGGGCCTAAGCTTTTGTGAAGAAGTGACTCCATTCTGAAAGGATCCAGTTCAAAAAGACTGCACTGGAGGAAAGAGAGGTTGTGTTAATGGGGAAAAACATACAAAAAATTATGTCTAGACAAATCTGGTGCACACACTTCTTAATCAGTGTAGTATAGATGAATTTTTCATGACGAAAAATTCAATTTCTTTTAAAAAAGAAAATCAGTATGAATAAAAGCTCTCTCTAAACCTTTCTTTAAAAGACTACAAGGAGCACTAGATAAACCCTGTATCACAGGAATTCACCCCAGTTGATATGAAGAATTACAGTACTGGACCTGAGTCTGCCGTCACTGAACTCAAATGAAATTTGTTAGCAACTTAATCCACGTCAAAAACAAGTCCCTTGGTTAAAACTCTTTTTACTTTATTTCCAGAAGGAAAACTGCCTTTCTGGGTAAAGCCCTGGAATATGTAGTGTATGCAGATGAGCAGTCATATACATAAAATACACTCACTAATGTACTCACTAAATGTGTTCATTAATAACATCCCATTTCCCATAGCCTCTTGGAAACATCATAGCAAGAAAACACATCTTGTACCAAAGTGCAAATATGGGGGGGTGGGGAAATCCATCAGAAAGCCTCTAAATCTACAATTGCAATTTTCTTCTGATTCTGAAATAATTTAAGATTCTTGGGGAAACTAAAGTTTTTTCCAGGAAGCGTAGCTGCAAAGAGCAAGGAGCAGACACAAACCACTGGAGATGATAAATTTGGGTCCACCCTAAAACGACATGCAGTGACCTTGCAGGAACTGAACCCTTAACAGTACCATAAAGATGTGTTTATATTTTTAGACTCCACTCTGAATCCCAGTAGACTCCCATGCCCACACACAAATCCAGCCTCGTTTACAAGACAGAACAGCAACACATGAAGTGCCTTCCCAAATGCTCTCTCCTTAAACCAAGCCACTCCGTTGTTTAGCACAACTCCTCAGTGCTTCAGTGGCCTTTTACACTTCTCAGGTTGGGTTTCTGATATATAAGAAGGGACCATGAAAATTACCAAAATGAAATCTCAACAGTAGATGCCCATTCTCCTTGCTAAAAGTTATGATTTCCATTTAAAAACAATTAATTAAAATCCCATCAGAAAAAAAAAAAGCAAATTTTTATTTATTTCCTTTATGGTTTTACTTAACTGAGAAGGTGTCTCATGGATTTACTGAAGCCTGGATTTGTATGGATGCTCCCTGGAAGCTTCCCTCCCATTTCTTGTACAACCTCAGCTGTTTCATCATCTCACCAATGCCTCCATCCAGTCCCTCCTCATAACCCCTGTTCTCCTTGTCCTTCCACAGGTCCTGTAGCACATCCAGCTTCAACCCCCACAACCAGCTGAGCAAGGGGTGGCATTTCCTGCAGCTGGCTCCACACCACACACAAGAGTATCGGGAATAGATGGGATGCTCACCCCACATGCTGCAGCCTTCCCATCCATGGGAGCACCCATTTCATGCCTACTCCAGGCAGCCACCAGCTTTCACTCCACACACAGAAATATAATTGCCTTTGACACACCTACCACCATGAAATGTGGTTTAGACCGTGCAGCAGAACAGAGGCACGCACCATCCGGGCTAAAAATAACATTTAATAATACAAGCTCATAATCAATTAACATGTATAATTCGGCAACACATTCTATATTATTTGATATGAAATTGATTGTCCACATGTGGCATAGTACAAGATCTCCAACTAAAATTAATCAGGGAAAAAAAAATGCCTCCATAAGTATTCCTCTTACAGTCCACTACTACTTTGTTTCTTTTCCTTAAGGACCAGATCTATACATTGTGCTATTATATGAGAACCTCTATCTCAGAAGAGGAAGTTTTGTGTCTTTCATGGCAGCCACATAAAACCTGCAGACATCATCTTGGGTGCATCCTAAGGTATGCTCAGAAACTCAACAGAAAATTAAAAGCACCTCAACACAACTTAGCACTTTAAATATCACCCGATGCTCTGCATTAAAATAGCCAGCACCAAATTTCAACACAGGACTATTGCAATGATTCCTTGAGCATCAAGGCCAAGGACCAGCACCACGCAGAGCCACAGGCGGTGTGAAGTAACATCCCCTTGGTGAAGTACAACAGGGAAACAATCAAGCCAATACTGGGCACAGCTGGCAGTGCAGGGAAGCAGCAGGAAGCACCCCGTCCTCAGACACTTGCCGAAATGGGATGGATGGTGGAGCACCCAAGCTGTCACCTGGCTGCCCTGGAGCCACCTCACTAAAGGGATCCTGCACCAACCCTGCTGCCAACCCATTCCAGGAGCTCCACATGGAAGTGAACCCCAGGATTTCTTGCCGTCAGCCCCGACTGGCACTCCCAGAGGGGCCGTGCACACGAGCACAACCGGCTCTGCAGCCGCTCTCCCAGGAGGCCTCGCGGAATCACTTTTCCTTTCTCCTCACAGCAGTTAAGCAGCACACAGAAAATTGAATCATAAGGGTAGACAAATAATACATCACAGAACACAGCACTAGGAAATCTTCCTGTCTTTTGAAAGAAACTTACTGCTGAAGCCTTAATTTGTGGGAATTGAAAGCCTCATAACAATTTAGGTTGGATTAAGGTTCCTGCCCAGTTAAATGCCAGTACTGACGGTCCTAGATGAGTTCCCATCTTATGAACAACCATCAGCCACATGCTTACAGGCAACATGCCAGAGCACACTGCACTTTATCTGCCTTCCCTTATTGCAGATTACGTTCCTCAGGGGATGCAAAATCTCACATTCCAACTCCATCAGCTGAGAATGATGAAACCTTCCAAGCGCTTCCAGCAGCCGATGGGCACCTCCACACCTCCCAAAGCCTGTGAGCACACACGTCTGTTCAAACTCTGACACACAGAGAAAAAATTAGAATCTCTCTCCATATTTACTCTTGACACGGATAGCCAAGCTACTGGCCATCTTCCCACCAGCCAGCCCAACCAGTTGTTGGAAGGGCACTGGCTCACATCAGCCGGAGCAGCCACCATTAAGTCTCATCCACCGTCCCAAGTTCATAGAAAAGTTGTTCCAACTTACAAGAGTCCATAACCTTGGTGTGAGATGCCATTCTCTGTGAAGAAAAAGCTCCCCTGCCCCCTCAGAGATAAGCCATCCCTTGCAGCAGGATCTGCCCTTCACCACTCCACCTGCAGCCCCAGGCAGGGAACAAAGTGTCAGGTTGACGCTCGCAAAGGTTTCGTGTTAAATGGTCAAACTTGAAATATGTCACAGAGGAAAAGTATCAAAGTGTACCTGAAACTTTAGCCTGTCTTTAGCTGCAGATTCCTTTCAGAGCATCTTTAAGCTACCAGCTGTGAAGAAAGATGAATTCAGCAGCACTTTTGCCCTGTGGTGTTCCATCACCAAACCAACCCCTTCCCACCACCATCCTGTCATGCACCAGGTCTGAGCTGCAGACCAGGATGTCAGGTAGTGTCAGGGCTGGGCAGCTAATGCTGCTTTCCTGGGGATGGAAGTGCTCAGAACAGTTTTATCTCCACTGCCTCTCTCCAGTCAAAGAAAGGCTCTTTGTCCTCACCTGAGCCTGCTGCCCAGACAGGTGTGCTGATTAGTGACACCTCCCATCCCCAGTTCTCACAGCTGGATTACACAAATGCAAGGGTTACACCAGGAACAGCCTATTCTCATACCTATATATGTGAGAGTGTATTTCTCTTTTCCCATATAGGCTCTTAATTTTCCTTTTACTTTTAATTTGCATACTCTTTCCAGCCTAGCTGGTTTTAGCCCATTTACCACACTATAAAAGATTTATAAAGTTTAACAGCAGTCATGTATCATCTTTGACATACTATGTTTGACTAGACTCCCAGTGAAGAGCTTGTTTCAGCTACTCAGAAACACTATTTGCTATATAACAACACAGATGATTCACTCGATATCAGTGTTTCTGGTAATGTATTTTCTGCACTGAAAGCAAGGAACCACAAGACAAATCTGAAGCAAGATTCAGCAGCTTTTCGTGATTATTCACTGCTTCACGTTCTTGCAGAAACTTTGATGTATTCTGTGTCCAATCTCTGTGACACCTCTCAGATGTTCTGTCTGAGAAAGCCCTGATGGGCAGTGTGTCCTTAACCTGTCCTAAAGAGCCCTCAGCATGTCCTCCTTTCTGTAACTAAACAATACAGACCATCCAAATGGGCACAGCCAAACTGTGACATAAGTTTGCCAACAATAATCAGGTAGTCCTTGAGGAGACTCAGGCTGCTCCTGGGATGGATAAAATTTCACTCCTGAAAATCAGTACCTCTGGGGAACACATTCATTTGTCTGGGTTATGCTGCATCCTGAAGCCCTAACATCACTCATTTCAAGCTATGGGAGCTGTGGAGAGCTCAGGAAACATCAAGAGCCATCACCTGCACTCCTGCAATTCCCACGTGTTATCACCTTTCACTCCAGAGCACAGAGCAACAATCTCCCATGACCTTGATGTTACCTCTTCCTCCTGAGAGACACAGAGCAGCATTTCCATAAAGTGGGGGCAACTTCTGGAACCCCAAATCATACTGATTTCCTCGTTGTTTTGCCCTGTCTGTCTTCATACATCTGTAATCCCCAATGACTCCAACATCAGTATCAGACAGCACAAGCACTCATCTCTCAGTTAGCTGTCGAGTGAAACGCTGTCAGCTGACAACTCCTGCTTCATGGGCATCTCTCTGCACTGTAACATTACTAAGGGGAACCCGATTCTGAAGCTTTCTCAGTTGGCATTTTTTTATTTTGACACCTTTTTCATCAGTTTATTGGATTAAACATAATGGTGACTACCAATGACACATCCAAACTTACGCTTCTCTGCAAAGTCCTTAAGCTCTTCCCTAAAATCGTGGCTTACTGTTGGATGTTACTGTGTTGGCTGCACAACCTGGAGATCAGAAGCATTTTTGTCCACAGAATCCCCTGTTCAGCTGCAGTATAACCAAAGCTGCCTCAGGGAAATGAAAGGAATAGTACAAAACAAGTACAAAACTTTCCCAGCCTTTTCCTCTGCTCAAGGGTACCAGTATCTCCAGTATCATTAATGGGGCTCTCGGCAGTGCCAGACCCGTATTTTCTCACATCTGCAAAAGCACTGACAGCCTCTGCACCCCTGAGCATCTGAGGCAGCATATAATGTTTAAGGCTTTATCTTTTGTCATTCTGAGCCCTTTAATGACAATCCTGGTACACACTATATATACACCGATAACAAGAACTTGGTACCTCTGTGCTCTCCTATTTTTGGCAGTCTCTTTCTGAACTACAGCTCTGCCAGCCACCATTCCTTTCCACATCATGGCTCATATGCACTTTCTCCAAACTTTCTAAACTGGGAAAAAAAAATAAAAACCAACCAACCACCAAATCTATATTTAATATAGAACCAGGTGCCTGCACAGTCATGGACACATGGAGTTTGCACATCAGAGGTTGGGAAGCACATTTCAAGGAGATTCCATCTGCAGTAAGTAACTCATTTAGAGCTCTAAAGCAGCCTTTGCAGGAAGGTGGGGAATGGTTTGTTCCACATAACACATCACTGGTGGCCATGGTACAGTTTTAGGTATCATCTCTGACTTAGGTATGATGTGGCTCCCTCAGCACCTCTGCTCCAGGATGGAGAGGGAGGAGGGCCCAGAGGAAGGACATACCTTTCTCACCTCTTACTCAGCCCACAGCCCAAAACTTTCTCTTTGGCAAAATCAATTGTTTTTGCAGCAGCCTGAAGGCAGGGAATCCATAATCTACCATGCTCAGATCCATGTTTCAGTGCCCAACCAACACAGGGATCCACCTGTGCCCTGGCCTTCCCAGAGCTGCCACCAGCGCTGGGACACAGCTCAACGATTTCAAAGAGCTCACCTAGGAACTGATTCAGCAGAAGCACAGATATCTGTGTTCGTGCTGTCTGCAAAAGATAAGCTGAATGATTTTTGATGACCATCTGTTTAGCAATGGCTGTTTAACACTCCCCTTTTGACTGTTATTTCCATCCATTATTCACCAGACACTGAGCTGTATTTGCCAATGGTTAGAAAAAAGAAGCCATGTTATTTAAACCACGATACAGCATCATAACAACCACATTACAATGTGCTATTTTGTAACATGCAGATTTGATAGAAAACGACAAATTCAAGTTTAGAAACTATTTTCTACTAAGATAAAGCATTAAGCATCTGACTCAAGGAGTACAGACTGACAAGTACGTGGGTGAACAATAATTTCCAAAGACATAATAAACTGACCAGCATAAAACCAGAAGCACGGGGCAAAATCAAATTTAAAAAAGGCACATACTTTTCTTTTTTTGTTCTTATTTGATGGCTCTCATCTAATATTCTTCAAAATCCCATTTGTGAAGGTTTAAATTCTGCTGCATAGCTTCTTTTTTGTCCCAGTATATGTATTACAGCTTAGTCGGTATCTTCTACTCTCTTTTTTCCTAATTTCTTTGTAAAAATATTAGCAAATTTTCCAGGAAGAGGAATAACTGTCAGAACTGGAGCGTAAGCCGACACATTCTCACCTATTAGGATTAAACTATGTTTGACCCTCATATGGTGGGGCTGATATGGTTAAGACTAATGAGTCTATTATTTCAAGTCGACGTACAAGGCACCCAATTGTTTCACTATTTCAGAACTAACCACCACACTCCTTCTGCAGGGTTTTGATTCCCATAAAGTAATCGTGAACAATTTTTCAGTAAGACATCATGAGCATTAGGCTTATTCTAAAAAAAAGGAAAAAAGAAAAGGCAAAGAATCAGTGAGATGAAAAGGAAATGGGCTAAGTGTACAGTTAGAGCCACTGGCCTTAAAGCTTTTCACTAGACAAAGTTATGTTCCCCCAAGATGTTGTGCAATACAGCAGCATTAATTGCTTGCTGTTCAGCTGACCTCCCCCAGGGACCCGGGCTTGCAGCCCATTAAGGCACTGACAGTCCCCTCACAGGGAAGAGAAAGCCCCCACATATTCTGCACAGTCAGCTCTTCCCAGTTTTGCAGGTCTCTATTTCAACAGTCTTCTCGTAGATCAGTTCAGTATTTCTTAATACTGAGCACAGACATGGCTGGTCCACAAAGACACCTGAAAGAACATGGATTCACAGAAGGACACACTTTTGGAATCTCCACATCCTAAAGACCCGCAGTATAATCTCACTGTGAGAGCTGGTCCAAATTTATACCGAAAAAATCTTTTTTAACTTCTCAGTATATAAGCCTACATAAGCTGGGCTTTAAATCGGCAGCTTTTAAAATATGCACTTCAATTCACCAGAGGAAATCAGGAGATGTTTTTAACAAAGTTCATTATAAATCCTTTTAAATATGATCTACATTTGAACTTCCATATCAAGGATTCGCTTCAGTTATTCTCTTAATCCAAATAAAGAAAAGGGATGAGCCGCCAAGACCTCCAAAACAGGTAGTCAGAGCAAGTGCTTTAAATTCAGGTCAAGCTGCAGAAGTTAAGCTTAAGGCTTTGGTCTGATTTGAGGGAGTTAGTTTTGCTGCTCTGTACCATTTTAACTGAAAACAAGTGTGACTTGCTCTAGCTCTGGTCTCCAGCCCTGGAGCTGCATGTCCCAGCTTCGCTGATCACCACTGCCACAAACCAGCAATCAAAGCACGTCACCTGCCCCAGCTACAAGAACTGCTGCATTCTGGAAAGGTTTTGCTGCTGCCTTCAACAACAGCAGGATCAATCCCACCAGGTGTAAACTCCTCGGTACAGGGGTGACCATAAGGTGACATTCCCTAACTGAAGTCGCACAAAGCACTTTCCAGTAATCAAACTGTGAAAGCGAATAAAAATACTTTCAAAAGTTCACAACTTTTTCCTTTTACCTCAGCGGTCTTCAAAAACGCTTTGATTATTTTTTTTAGCATTAAAAGCCAATCAGATAGATATTAGGAGAAGAAAATACTTGGAGTTTAGTTATCAAATTTCCTTGATGGAAATAGCTGGAGATTTTATTATGAATTTATCTCTTACTTTTAGCATTGAATTCAGGATTCAATCAAACAGAAAATAAAATGGAGGTTCCCCATAACTTCCATGAAGCCTTTAGTTAAAAGAAACAATCTTTAATATTTAACAGAATATAAAACTAGCCAAGGCTGGAAACACACACAACTTGGCAGTGCTCTAGCAGGTGGTAGCTTCCTTCATTAAGGGCAGTAATGACATTTGTGAGGTCTCTGTGCCCACCACTAAGTGTGTGGTGAGTTAATGAGACTGTGCTGAGGGCTCAGCCTGCGACTGCAGCACGTGAGATGTGGCTGATGCTGATCTCAGCACCTCATCCTTTACTGCAGAATCATCTACCAGGGAAACAGAAGTAGTAAAACTCCCCACAGCCACCTTTAGCTACCAGGAACCAGACAGAAGACAGTTAATAACCTAGTGTGTAGGTAAAATGACACCAGAGGGAACACAGACACAGCACAGGGTCCTGGGCTGCAGGCAGTCACACTGAGAGCAACCAACAACTGCAATTAAGATTTCCACATCAATGAAAACTTAAGCATATTTGCATCCATTCATAACTGTTATCTGCAAAATCTACTGCAAGTGTTTGACTTACTGCCCTGTTTATATCACTGCTTAATTAGGTCCCAAGAGTGAATTTTAATCTAATTTACACCAAATAAATCCTACATCACTGGCATTCACTCGGATTTACTCCAGTGTAAACAAAGTAAGAAGTTGCATAAAAAGCCTAACACAAACATTTTTGTTTCCTGGGTTTGTAGTTGCCAAAATCTTCCACAGATTCCTTGCAAATAAAGTTTTAAATTGCTTCTTCTCTGCAGACTCGACTCACCACTTTGCAGTGCAGTCTGTAACCTGCTGGCTTAACCTACAAAAACTGCAGGTACAGGGCACTGCCGCTCTACCATCACAGAACTACTGACAAGAGGGAAAAATTAATCCATGCTGAGTGCCATGCTGCTGCTGACAGACTGCTAATGGTTTAGTTGGCTTAGGTTAAAGTTTGTGTAGCTGTTCCTGCGACTGAGAGCAGGTGAACCACGGCTGTCCCCCAGGACACCTCCAACACAGCTCAGGTGTGCAGGGCAGGAGCTCCCTCCTGGTGAGGGTTCATTCAAAAAACCAGTCCTTGCCTGATCTGAGCTCACTTTAGGAATGATTCTCAGCTGCAAGAGAGATCAGAGCCCCGGCTTCTCTCCGCCTGCATTTTGCTTGGGGCAGATAAACGCTGCTGGGGGGGATGCACAGGGATCCACAACCCCCTTCATCCTTGATGTGCTTCCCCACAGGGGGGTGCACAGGGATCCACAACCCCCTTCATCCTTGATGTGCTTCCCAGCGAGGTGCTGGCAAAGCTATGAGCCTTCTCCAGCCCTGCTGCCAGCAGCACTATCCATCCCCTGGAAAGACAAGGGAAGGTGTTTGACATGCTCTTTTCCTGCACCCCAGAGAAATGTATTATCTGCCCAATAAACCTGGTTATCTGTTGAACAGACACGCCGGAGTCCTGCGAGCCGCCTCCAAATCAGGTTGGGTCCGTCCCGGCAATCGTGTTACACAACACTGCCCGATTCATCTTTTTATTCAAAACCACTCTTTACAGAAGACAAATGAAAAGCTGAAACAACAGAATCCCTCATTGCTTCCAGCATTCTTCATTGCTAGCAAAACTGTTCCGGTAACAGCGGAAGACAAATGAGATTATTTCAAGACTGCAGGCATAAATTATGAATATAAATGCTACAGAATAAGCTCCTTCACGCTGCCCCTTTCTCACATGCGGTCAGGGAACCAAAATATGTGCAGGGAGATGAACGGGATAAAGCCAAACAGCATTTTAAGCCTTGCCCTCAGCAACTAACACTTAGCGTATATATATATATATATATATTACTGTATTTATTTATTTATTTTTAACATTGTGCCTGGCAAAACCCCTGTTTTCAAGTTTGTCCTCATTTCTCAACACCTGGGCAATTAAAATTAAAGAAGAGGTTCACTTTACAGCACAATAGCCCTGGAGTCCCTCATTTTTTAAAAAGTTTGCTCTGTGAAACCTGAAACACAGAGTGCTCTGAGGTTTTTTCCCATTATCATTTTTCAAAGCTTGCCTCTGGGTTTGGTTTGGAGGGGTTTATTTGTCTTTAATTTCTATGCTAAAGTGCTGAGAGGTACAATAAGAATAGGTGCACGCTGTTAATATTGCGACTTCTCTGTGGATTTATTTGAAAAACAGTAGAAAGGCTAAAATGAGTAAAGACTGTAGTTTTCCTCTTCATTAAACTTCTCCTCATCCATGCATAAACACCTAATTCTCCACTGAGCTTCCCAGAGTATTAAAGTCATTTGAGAAAAAAAGCAGACAGAATCTTACTTACATTTTGTTTTACAAAAACACAGTTACAGCTCTGCAGCAGGACGGCAGCAACAACGGGCAGTGCCACCACCCCTTGGAAAGGAAGGTTATCCAGCTACCAGCGAGGCTGGAAACGTTCCAGCAAGGAAGACAACAGAACAGTCTTCCCCCACCCAATCCAACCACCGACTCATAAAAGGGTTCAGGTTGGAAGGGACCTTGGAGATCACCTCATTCCTGCCCCCCTGCCATAGGCAGGGACACCTTCCACTAAACCAGGTTGCTCCAAGCCCCATCCAACCTGGCCTTGGACACTTCCAGGGATGGGGAAGCCACAGCTTCTCTGGGCAACCTGTGCCAGTGACCTGTCACTCCATGCCCTTGTCCAAAGTTCCTCTCCAGCTCTCCTGGAGCCTCTTTAGGCACTGGAAGGGGCTCTAAGGTCTACACAGAGCTTTCTCTTCTCCAGGCTGCACACCTCCACCTCTCTCAGTCTGTCTCCATAGCAGAGGGGCTCCAGCTCCCAGAGCATCTTCGTGGCCTCCTCTGGACTTGCTCCCTGTCCTTGGACTCACTCCATCACCCTTGTACTCACTCCAGGAAAAAGCAGCAGGGCAAGGAACCAAGTTAATGAACCCCTGTGTTTGTTCAGCTTCTGAACCCTGAGCACACAGGAGAAGATGGAGAAGGCACAAAGCACTCCAGTGACTACAAGGATACACCACTGAGCCAAAGCACCAGGACAGAACAGCACACACAGCACTGAGGCTCTCCAGAGATCACTCCTGAACACATCCTACGAGATGTCCTACTGCAGGAGGGGCTGAGTCCAAAAAATACATTGTTTTATGATTGCCAGGGCTTAAGTATAAGCTCCAGTTTAACTTCCACAGACCTGCTGTCAAGTTTTCCTCTCTTTTACAGATGAACAGCAAGATCACAGGAGTTACAACTGTTGTTTTAAAGTTGCAGCTCACACGCTATTTCAGTTCTGACAACCATGGTATGCACAACTCTGCACTTAAGATGTATCCCCAGATTCAACGTTACATTTAGAAAAGTAAAGCAATAGTTTAGCACTAGATTTATTCCATCAGCCCTTTAATTCAAGGCTGGCTGCACAAAATAATGAATATGTACTTATGGAAAAAACCAATGATTATGGATTGAAACCTGAAAAAAGTAGTACTTTCAATAAAACATTATTTCTCAAAATCTATTGGTTGCATTGATTATACAATCTCACAGCATTTTTTTCCTATTTAAACATTTAAAATCGTGTTAAAAAGTTGAGGCATTGTTCTAAAGTCAGCAACAGTTGCTCTGTTAAGCATCTTCAGCCTAAGGAAACATTCACCCATTTGACTTTCACCACGCCATTTGCACAGGAAATAACAACTGGCATAGAAACAACTCTACAAAAATATATTCTAAGAAATACTACATTTGAGAATTTTGTGTTTCATGCGGCAGCTGGAGCACAGCGATGTTTTGAATGGAAGGAACAGTCAGTGCCTTTACCCAGATGCCCTGCTCATGGATCCTTTACTCAGATAAAAGGATTCCTGTGATTACGTTAAGTACGGACCATCATTAAGATAAACCAATAAAAGCCAATTAAGGGCCACAACATATCACACATGGTTTATACACAACATTTCTTTGATGGCCACACACAAATGTAAGCTGTTAGTTTTAGCAATTAGCAGTTTTCATGCTTTGTTAAGGCAATGGCACTAATCCAGAGAGGGAAAGGTAATTCACAGAGAGAGATCCCACCATGGCCATTAGTAATTCAGCCAACAAACTGCAGCCCTCCTACAAAACCCATCGTACCAGGGCACACCCAGGGACACTGTTCTAGGTAAAATTTAAGCATCATCCATCATATTTGAGACAATGAGGCCATCTCCACCATCCCACACCACCTCCAGCTTCTGGTAACTCCATGAACCCCTCAAGCTTTGCTGTTACACTTCATGGTATTACCCCAGCATCTTGCTAAAATTACACCCCTGGAACTCTGAGTTGCCCGTTTATCTAAATTTAATAATCTCAGTGCAGGTTCTGTCACCCACGTTCTGCTGTAGTTTTGAAGTGAAAAGCAGTGAAAATCCAACAATCTCCGACTCGCTCTCGGATCTATATTTAAATCATGGGAGATCAACTTAGAATTACAGAATGGTCTGGGTTGGAAGGGACCTTAAAGACGATCCAGTCCCAACCCCCTGCCATGGGCAGGGACACCTTCCACTAGCCCAGGTTGCTCCAAGCCCCATCCAACCCAGCCTTGAACACTTCCAGGGATGGGGCAGCCACAGCTTCTCTGGAACCTGTGCCAGGGCCTCACCACCCTCACAGCCAAGAATTCCTTCCCAATATCCCATCTAACCCTGCCTCCTGTCAGTGTGAAGCCATTCCCCCTGACCTATGCATGCTCTTACCCAAAGTCCCTCTCCAGCTCTTCTGGAGCCCCTTTAGGTGCTGCAAGGAGCCCTAAGGTCTTCCCAGAACCTCAGGACAGAGGATCAGTCATTAACCTTCTTCCCAAAAGTTCAGCACTGGCTCAGCACAGCTACCACATCAGATGTTAACAGTCATGGAAGCTTCACTAAAGGTTAATCACATCAATTCCTTTTCTCTAAAGGAAAGATAAAAATCTATTGGACTGTTCATTGCACCTCTTTCAAAACAGAGAGGAGACTGCTGAGAAAAATCTCCAGTTAATCACCTGAAGGAATGAAAACGCAGGGAATTTTGCATTATTAATGAAAATCTAGGCAATTAGATTAGTAATAGCTTCATTCCATTGCATAACACAGCTAAAGTTGCTTATAAGGCTTCCTGACAGACCACATTTCAAGCCAAATTAAAGCAGATTTCCCAGTTATAAGTCTTGTCTTATGCACCTGGGAGCTACAGGGTTCATCTGTGACTGTCATTAAAACTGAACTGGAGTGGTTTATTTCATCCTGCAACTTTTTAATGTTCTGATGGATTACGGAGGTTATCCTTCTCACATATATTTTACATCAAAAACATGAGAGAGAAACACCTCACCACAGCTCCATGTTCAAAATACTCAACCGAATCCCAGAATATTAATCCAAGTCCTACATCAAATGAAGCCAAGCAGAGTGGATCTGAATGCAGGCATCCCTCTTCCTAAGTACATCCTCACCCCCATCCTACCAGCTACAGACTCGCTGGTGAATTACCAGAAATTCCACTGTGAACATTGAAAAAATTATTGAAGAACTTCAGTCAAGCCCAGAGTATTTCATTAAGCTGTTTCTGTTGCAATTGGGGGTTTCTGATAAAAAGGTATTTTGCATTAGGATGTTGGAAAAAGTTTTAGATATTCAAATGATGGGATCTGTCCCTCTGGGTGTATCTGTGCAATTCAGAAACGTGAGGAAGGATTCATGGGCCATCTGTTGCAAAGTCAGAGAAAAAACTGAATCTCACTCTGCAATACAAACTATCTTCACAAAGGGACACATCTCTCAACATATAGCATTATAAAAACAAATATGAATCTTAGGTATCCTTTCCCACACTCAGTGGACTTCAGTTTTCCACATGAGGAATGAGCACAAGTTTCAATTCACTGTCTTAACTGAAACATTTCCCTTTCTATCCTGCATATGAGAGTGCACTCAAACTCACTGGTCTTTAAGGAACAGCATTTTATGTAGTCCTCATTGATGCTCTTTGCTCAGAAATGACCAACAAACAGAATAATAAAACTATTAAAGGCCAGGATGTGCTGTACCAGCTGAATTTATAGTATACTAGCACACTTGCACAGCACTATGTCCATTTTTAGTAAGTCTTGCTACTTTTTACAATAACTCACATCTATTAAAAAGTGCAGCTTTATGACATCCCAATGAAAACAGGAATTCTTTTTAGATTTCATTAATTCAACCACAAAAATTTATTACAATAGTAATAAACAACATCTCTCCTTAGGGAAAAAAATACATTGGAAAAACATAAAAAAGGAAGAACTACCTGCATCACTGAGCTCAGCCCCACAGCCACCGAAAGGTGTGGTAGAAGTTTAACCTACAGGTCCATAAAATGTCTCCTCAAACTACAATCCACTTCAAACACCCAGCAACAAACCAAGCCCAGAGTAAAGGACAGTAGTCAGGACTGTAGTGTGGAACAGAAATACAGAACAGATCGTGGGCATCACCACCTCTTAGGCCAAACACCCAGATGGTCTGAGAACACGCATGACACCACATGCTACAGAAAGTCAAAAATCTCAGCTTTCTTTGCTCCAGATGAACATGCTTTCCATTCCTTAAGCCTCAGAATCCAATTAATTCAAGCCCACAGACACCAGCACACATCTGCTGTGACCTAACTTCAACACGCTGTTGACAACAAAACAAAACCCCATAAAAATCCACACACTCAAAGTTATAAGCCAGAGAGAGAAACTCCCTGGGTACAGCAGCAGAGAAAGAGACTCAGATACAAAATCCCTCAGACTACAATGCCATTCTGGGACATCTTCTGGTTTAAACCCTCTCTCAATTTCCAGGCAAAAGTAAATTTGGACAAACGTGTGCCCAGGTCACTGGATGTCAAATGATCATTCACCCTGAGATGTGGAGTTGATCTCCCCTTCTCTTTATCAGTTATTCGGGGGGGCGGGAGAGAAAGGATGGACAAGAGAGGATAAGCGAAAAGGGCAGAGCCATCGTGTTGCCTCTCGTGGTGTCTGGAACAACACATTCCCAACACATACCCATTCCTCAAAGCATCTTGGGAACAACTTCTAGGTTCATAATAAAGCTTCTGTCCCCATGTTATGGGTGAGTCCCTGCCCACTGTGAGGGGTTGGAACTGGATGGTCTTTGACATGACACAGCCTCACACCACATGTACATTTTGCTTTTCCTGAGGGCCTTGTGGGCCCACGACAATGTCCAAGGGTGCTCCAACATTTTCTGTCTAAAGCTCTGCCTTTACATCATCTATAGTGCAGATACCTGTTTAAACTAAATATATGTAGTGCTCAGCTGTGTTTTCCCTGCTACCTCCCCTTTGTCTTTACATTTTCCCCTCATCATACAAGGACTATTTCACGCATTGTGAAAGAGAATCTTTGCTTCTTCTGGTAACTATCTGCTTCAAAGCAGTCTGTAAAATTGACAAAAACACTATCATCCTGAACCATTTCAATTTGCAAGGGCTTAATACCAATTTTCACACAGACTTCTTGCACAAAAGGAGCGTTTCCTACTTTTCCTCACGTGCCTTATGGACTTTCCAAACCTCCTGGACTTCTTCACAAAAGCCAGAAGTCAGAAACAGGTCTCAGTGCACTTATATATAAAATGGCTCAGAAGAGCCCTGGTGTAGATTAACAAGGGCTCTTTCTCTGGAGCAGCAGTGGTGGGAACACACTAAAGGTATTTTTATTTAAGTCCCTTCCTTCTTTTGAATTAATTTAGCAACAGGTCACTTAACTGCCCCAAAACAGTCTTTGAGTGCAAATGCAGGGTTTTATCATTGCTCCACCACTTCAGTGCAGAACAGCAGGCCAATTAAATATTTAATACAAGAGTGCTCAATATTTAATTAGGGACAAATAGCATTCTTTGGCACTTTCCTTGAATTTGAAAACCACCTTTCCCATCGTACCTATGCATGAACGTTTAATATGACAAAGACGTATTTAAAGTTATTAGAATTTTGTTAATAACAATATTACAATTAATTAATATCCTGTCAGTGACTGCTGCACATTACTGTATTACTACTTTATAGAAGAAATGGATTAAAATAATAATTTTGCTGGCCTCAATCAAGTAGCAAGGAAAATATACTCAGCTCTTCAGGAAAATAAGGAAGAATTTTGAAACAAAACTTTAAAGATGTCATTTCATCCCTCATAGCACGATCATAGTGAAAGGTATCATTTAAAACACTTTAAATACTTATTAAATAACTAAATCTGTCATAGCACGTTTATAGTGAGAGGTATCACTGAAAAGACTTTAAATACTTATTTAATAACCGAACCTTCACATAAACTTGGTTATGTCATGGCCAGTACTAAGTATTTTGAGATTCCTATTGATTTTGCTGACAGTGCCCACCAAAGACAGCGTTCTAGATAACTGGACTCTACCATTCTAGGAGCTAAGGTGGGAATAGTCAAACCTTCAGATCAAAGACATCCATCCCAAAGGAAAAAGAAAAATTATTGCAGAAACATGGAAGCACAATTTGTGCCTCTAATACATCCCTACACCGACATGCACCAAGGGATTTCTATTCAAGTTTTGCTTTCCTTTCAGATGCAGAAAAGTAAAAGGCAAAAATCCAGAGCCTGAGACCTTGGATTAAAGCTCTCCATTGCAATGGATTCTCAAGAGTTATTCAGCTATAGAATTCCGAATTTGCAATCAGCTGTAATAAACAACATATTCTGAATTTAATTACACTTTCTACCTGCATTCCTACGTGCCCAGTGCTGTAGCAGGAGGCAATTCCACCTCAGCAATGGTAGTTTCCACCACACGAAGCTTTCACATCACAGATTGAAGCTGTTAGTGTCAGAATTCTTTGCTATTGGGCAAAAAACTTCCAAAAATTTTGATTATGCAACTAACATAAGCGATCAGCGATCTGTGGTATTTCCACCCAGAATCAGAGGATGCAGGAGCTATTTCACATCTGCTTCACCACCCTGAATTTCCAAGGATGAGTACCTGAACTTTCACTATAAAATCAAATTCAAAAAAGTTTCTGGAGGCGACATTTTTTTAATTCTAAAATAATAATCCTACACATTAAAAAAGGCAAGTAGCTAGTAAATTATCTAGTACTAACTGCAAATAAGTTATCTATTTTTCCCACATATAATTTAATAATTTATATAGCTCTAAATGAAAAAAGATGATACAGTCACGTTTGCAAATTAAAGAAATCCTGGATCTTTTGGTTTAAAGGCAAAAAACTCCCAAACCACCCGGTCTTTGTGGTTTTCATGTGTTCATGTGACATTTCCAGTTTTGGTACTTTACCCATCAGACTGTAAGGTTGGTCTGCAACTGGAATGACAGCCAGGACACCACTGCAGCCTGAGCTACCAGTCACTGCCAAGCACTTTGGAGACATCTTTTCAGCTCGGGAATCAATTATCTCCTCTGAACTCAACCTTCACAACATCAAAGACGACATTAATTTTAACACGAAATATATGTCAAATAACGTTCGTGAATCCATCATCATCATCATCGAGCAGAGTATTATCCTCATTCAAAGTCAGGTTGTTTTGAGGGAAGGATCCCTGTCAGAGGTTACCAGGATGGAGCTGTGACAGAGTAATAAGGGAACTGATTAAGAAACACCTGAAGGGAGCACCGGGTCCTTGCCAGCAGCTCTTGTGGTTGCTTCTCCTCAGAAAGAACTCTTGGGGAGCCAAGAAAAAGTGGGTTTGGCAGCAGCACTTTGTAGCCAGAAGAAATCAGGGCAGTAGCAGCTTCTCTCCAAAGCCTCAGAAGAGGGATGTGTCCTCAAATGCATGTCCTGCAAGTGTCCAGCACTGCTTCCAGCACAGTGGTCACCTAAGACATCCTTGCTGGTACCGAGCCCCAACTCCCTTAGGCTCAACTGCTCTTCCTGGTTCTGCCATCGGTGGTTTTCTTTTTATCCTACTACTTTATGTCAAAGAAGAACAATCTCAAAGTAATTGTCTGTAAAAACAATCAGCTTAAATCTGAGGTGATGGGACAAGACCTCCCAGGTCAAAGCAGTCAGTTCATCTGACCTCTGGGTTGTTTTTTTTTCAGGGAGTTTTCTCGGTTTGTTTGGGGGGGTTTGGAGTTTTATTGGTTTGTTTGTTTGTAGTTTTGTTGTAATTTGGTTTTGATTGGGTATGTGAACTAGAAAACACACTTATACCTTAATGCCTTTGGAAAGAAATAAATTATTGCCTTAAGAGCCAACATGTTGTTTATACCAGTAACTGATTAACCTTTTCTTCCCCTTTCACCCCTTAACATGGCTGGAACTTCAGACGGAAAAACATTGATTTTAATAAGTGTTAACATTTACAGAGGGATTTCTGGCTTCTGCCCATAACCACCTGCCTTAGTGGAGGTGAAGACCAATCTTCCACACTGCTGAGTAGCTCTCATTTTCTTCCATATAATCAAAGACCAATATTTAATCTCCAAAGTCCTATCATACAACCATAACTTCTTCTATTAAGGAAGGCAAGGCTGAACAAATATTCCCAACACTTGGTGGAGAAGTTTCCAATAATCCTGAGCTTCACATGGGACCTATTTTAGGCATAGCTCACTAAAACACTGCATCTCCTACACCTTCCAATCTCTCTCAGAAGATGCTCCAATTCTCAAGTTCAAAGTCTGCAGGCTTTAAAATTCTGTTTACTACCTCAAAAGGTTCCTCTGAACAATTTTATAACCTGCTGCAAGATTTGCTAAGAATCCAGATGGCATTTAGCCCACTCTGGACATTTACAGCAATTTTCCCCTTGTTTTTAAATGGACTACCATTACCAATACCTACAACCTACATATGATGCTTGTTGCCACGTAATTGTACCTGCAATTGCCTCTGCAGAGCTGAAATTTCTTTCCTGTAAATACATTATACATTATTTAATAGTATATATTGATATCAAAGTACCTATATATAGTATCCTTATAAATATATTATTAACTCACTGCTCTACAAGGGCTGGCTCCAGTTCATTCTCATCTCTACAGCTGCTGCTGCTCCAGGATTGCAGTGGTCAAACTCTAAATTGTACTAAGAAGCAACAGAAAGGAGAAGGTGGAGTGGAAACATGAGTAGACACATTCCTGAGTCAGGCAACCAACTCCTTCACGGGTGCCAGTAAGTCTCTGTAGAAGAGTAAGTATTTACACCTTAGTTTTTTTTGCCTCCAAAGCAAGAGTAAAGCAGGGCAAATGATGACAAATTAAACTAAACACAGTAACAATTCGTATCTATTAAACAGACTATGCAAATTCAGTCATACACAATGTTATCGCAGCTCATTTGTTTTAGTTACTTCAAATATTCACGTTTTAATGGAATAATTACTCAGAAATTCTGGCATATATACAAGCATATATTTAGAGGAGCTAAAGATGCAGAGAAAGAACCTTTCTGGGCTAATGTGCAGCTTGCTGCACATGTAGGAGAGCTGAAGATGTGGCTGCGGTGCCGCGTCAGGTCGGCACAGAGGGCAAAGCTCCTTCAGGGAGCACCAATTCATCAATCCAGTGACACCAGCAGCAATCCCAGCACACAACACCACCAGTCACCTTTCAGCAAATACACAGTATTGAGACATAACAGAGCTAAGTAAGTTAGAGATGCTCTGCTGAACACCGAGGGCAGTCTGCCTTGCAGGATCCTTTTCGCTACCCAGAGCATCCCTCATCTCTCTGGAATTGCTCCAAGTATATTCCACAGATCAGACAGAATATTTCCTTTTTTCTAATCAGAAAACCAGAACTATTTCCTCACCGTTGTTTCAAGAGAACAGAATTTCAGAGTCATTCTGATAAACAAAAAAATACCAAGTACTGTCAGAAAATGCATTTCTCAGATTTCCCTACTTGCCCACACTGTGATGTTGGCTGTAATTCTGGAAATGGAGCTACTACTGCAAAAAAAAAAAAACAAACCAAACTTTCAAGGCTAGTCAAATGACACATATTTCTAATGTAAAAAACATTTCCCTCATAGCAACAATAACTTCAGACCAACCTCACTGGGGCAATTTCAAAGTAAGCAGGAGAATACCACAGCAGAAGACCCACAAGACAGCAAGAGGGTGAAAAGGAAGATAAAAGTCTATTCCTACTTTCCTTTAATTTGCTATCAGTTATCCTTATAGTTTCATCTGCCTCAGGAAAACAGATTTTATTTGTTATTAATTATAAATTATTATTTAATTTTGAAACAATTACAAAAGTTTGAACTTTGTTCCATTTTAAAAAGTGGATGTTTTTAAGGGATCTTTCTTTTTTTACTAATAAGCTGAAATGTTGAGCATCTTCACACTGGCAGTGCTTTCCCACGCTCTGGGAGTATGGAAAGGTTACAGAACATAGCCATGAGCTAACTTTGAAACCCAGAGAGGTACCAGGCCATACACACAGGCCTTCCCTTCACAGGAATATCAACATGGGTGAGTGAGTCTTTACACAGTACGGAGAACAAAAATCAAAACTGCACATCAGAGAACTCTGTCCCTCCCAAGTACTTTTTATTATTAACACACAGAGTCCAGTCCCACCACGATGCACTTGTTATCCTCTAGTCAGTACCACAAAGGATTTGAGGGTTTCCAACCTATGGGCTGTGGTGGAGACAGGACAAGGCATGGGAGGAAGGCTTGTCATACCTTCAGAAGAAAATAAAAATTCCACTTAGTCTTATTTCCAATCATTCTGCAGAAATGTTAAAGGCCTTTGCAAAGATACTTTTTTGCTATCTTTTTAAAGCTCCATTAGCACATATATCTCCACCTGAGGCACTCACCAGGGTACATGATTTGTCATCCCTAAGTACTGCCAGGCACTAGGGACGATAAGCAACTCTGAACATGGAGTCCAGCAGCAGGGCCTTAAAGAACTCAAGTTTAACACAGGGGGAAAAAAGAGACACAAAAAGACTCAAGCACAACGAGTATTTCTACATTTAAATGTACAATTATTTACTGCAAACCAGTAACACCAGTCTTGGCTGCAGAACCCACAAGCTCCCTTGTGCTCAAGCCTTTTAGGCCACATTAACTCAGCTTTAAACCAAAACCGACTGCCTTCGAGTGCTGCAAAACTAAATCAATCACTGACTGACTGGTGAGGAGGTCCTGATTTATAGTGTGCCTGAGCTGACCTGAAGTAAGTGACAGCTCTGACTAAAACAGAGGATCAGTGAAGCCACAGATTAAGCTCTGTTTCAATAGAAACTTTACACAGGCAAGAAGATACTTTAAAAGCTCAGGCTGTGATCCTGTGAATTGTTTAAGAAAAGAATATGAAAATCTGGAATATCAAAATAATAATATTAATGGCTGGAAGCAGATTCTACTTAGGCTTTTTCATTTCTGCTTAAATTCTTTCAAGGCATGTTGACAGTCTATTTTCCAGTTCCACTGCTTCTATACAGTGAAAAATTTATTTAAAGCGAAGTACAGGACCACCGGCTTTTGCATTCCCATTAAAGTCTCCAAGAAACCTCACACCAACTTCGGTGGGTTTCAACATTTTCCTGTTTCGCATTTCCTCTTTTGGATGTGCTCATGGAAAGAAGCAACGAGGGGGAAAAAGGGGTGCAGAGACTGCGAAGTGAGAGAAGCTGTTAGCTCAGTGAAAGGTTTCCACTTGTGACTGTATTTTATATGCATTTGCCCAACAGAAACTAAACTTTGTTACCAAAATTTTTCATTAGAATAAGATATCCATGTGTTACAGCTTGTTAGAGGTTACATGGAGTGGGTCAGTCACACCATGTCAGGTACCTGTCGTTGTGACGTGGTCTCAGTCAAGGATCAGTAATGAGCAAGGCTTATTTTAAGTATTTATATCTGGTTTCATAGTTCCTACACAGCATGGTCCAAGGAGACACCTTACACTGAGTTAGTCAACAAGTCACTGAAGAGATGTAGAAGGGTTTTATCCTTCACTGAAGAGGGAGCACTTGACCCCCACCACAACAACAGAGGCTCCAGCACATCACGCAGACAAACCATTCCAGTGTAATCTTTCCAAAGGAAGCAAAGAGTTTCTCCCATTTCTCCATCCAGGATTTCACTACTTCAAATTTTGTAGATAAATGACTGATTGCATTTTGCCTTAACTGTTTTGAACTGAGCATGATCTTGAGTTATCTGGAGAGAAACAACCATTTCTCTTTCAGCAACAGCAGATCCATTGAGCGAGGGCAGCCATGACTTGGCAAGAGGTGCCACAGCTCACCCAAGTTTTCCAGAGCATGGAAAGGCAAAACAGTCCCAACTGGAGCTGCCAAGGTCGAGGGATTCCTCACAACTTAAGTATCAGGATGAACAGAGAAATGTTGGCAACCAGAAAAGTTCTCTATTACAGAAAACAAAATACTGGAAAGTGCATTTGACTCCTGAGCATCCCCAGGGAATTTATTACAGCATCTTGCTGAAATGAAACACCAACACTGGCTTCCCGAAAAGCAAACGTAACTTTTTTTCCCCCAATCTCTTTAGACATTTCTTGTATTTCTCTCCCACTATTTTCCTATTGGCAACCCCACTTCTTTAAGTGAACCAAAGCCATCATCCCTTATTCAAGTATTTTCACAAACCGTGCTTGCTCTCATGGCACCTATCAAGTGTAATGTTAATGACTGTGGGGAGATCGAGTTTATCTTTTGGTCTTCAAGCACGTAGTTCATCATTCAAACTTTGTACTATTGGACTATAGTTAAATGTTATCTGAAATCCACAGTTCTCTAATTTACTTCCTTTTCTCTCTCCTCTTTCTCTGTGCGTGGTTTTCTCTTGGGAAAATGCAAGTTCTTACAGATTAAGCTTCCCTATTTAAAACTGAATACAGTGTCTTATACTCTGGGTACTGCTCAAAGGCAAAGCAAGTATTCCAAATTTTGTCATCTGGGGCAAAAAAAAAAAAAAGGAAGCACGTTAAAAATCATTTTTAATTTATACTTTTGGGCCTGGGCCCTTCTAGGGGTCAATCATTTCACTTCTCCTGCAGAGTGGCTGCAGTAAGGCAGAAATAGCAATGGTGGAATTCTCCCCTCCAGTCCAGCAGTGCATCTTAAGTCAAGGTTTCCTAACAACAACTTCTGTGAGAATTAGGACATTTTGGAATGTGAACTACATCTGTTAGCAGGATTTGTCTTCCACAGAGGGAAACAAAGGAAGTTATTAGATTCCATATATCTTCAACTGCCTCATACAAGGCAATTTTTCTCAGTCACAACTTTTAGGATTTTTTAAGTGTGTGTGTCCCCACACTAAAACATACAGAAAAGTATAACATATATCCCATTCATATATGTCAGGAGATCATAACCTATGCTTTTCCCAGGATACTCCAGGACTCTACACACCTGTTATGACAAACACTTTTTGCTCTTCTCTTCATTCTCCTTTTCCCAACTTTCCGACGTCACCACCGCACTCACCCAGGACTCCCTGTTGCAGCGAAGCCCCAAAGCTCCCCGGAGCCAAACTCTGCAAGGCTGCACAGACTCCGTGCATGGAGCTCAAACTCAGCTCCCAGCCTTTCAAGCACTCCACACCAATCTGCTGTGTTGTTCAGCAATCTGTGCTTCCCCCAAGGCTGAATGCAGAAAGAAAGCTCCCTCCGTAATCCTTCCTCGCGGAAGCAGATGCCACGGCACCTCAAAGCACAGAGGATTACATCAAGTGCACGGCTCTCCACTGCAAAGCATATGTACAGACAACTCAAAATACACTGATACAGGTTTTAGGGAGATCAAGAGCAACTGTGAAGATGGGAAGGAACCAAAAATCCCTAATATCTTCTTTTCCATTCTGCTAACAGGATTTTTTTTTCTTGTTTCCTAGTACTGCTCTACGACAAACAAATGAGAATCCATCAAAATCTTTCATTAAACCATGCAAAGCATAAAAGACACTGTATGAAAATGCTAAAACAGCATAACAAATGAAAACAGTAACAACTTCCTCAGTTACAGCACAGTCACTCAAAACTCAGTTACATTAACCTTTACTTCATGCAAGAAAATTCCACTTGGAGCAGTCTGAATACCCCCTTCTATGCTGATGGCCCCCGGGTTACTGTGAGATACACACAGAATCATTTAGGTTGGAAAAGTCCTTTAATTAAACTCAAGATCAAGAATTTACGAAGTAATCAGGATATGGAAACAGAAATAAGATATTTTTCATCTCAGTAGGATCAACGGGTACATTTTTTTATAAACATTTACAAGCTAATGACTGGAGACTCTCTAGTTTCTGCCTCCCCAGAAAGTTTCAAGTATTTTAAGAACACAAGTAAGGTTTCACTCGTTACTCTAAATTATCAGTTAGAAAGGAGATTGAAGTCTATTTTCTAATGTTCCTTTTCTTGATCTCGCAATGGCTCATAAACGTGGCTTTACTAGAAGAATTTTGGGTTTGACCTCACATCAGATCAAACCTTTCTCTTACTTCTGTCTGTACAATTTTGAGGAATAAGGACAAAAAGAGCATTATCAAATAAAAAAAAATGCTGTCACAGCAAAAATAAAAAATTCATAACGAACTGTA
Organism: Lepidothrix coronata; assembly: GCF_001604755.1. Classification (NCBI taxonomy): domain Eukaryota; kingdom Metazoa; phylum Chordata; class Aves; order Passeriformes; family Pipridae; genus Lepidothrix; species Lepidothrix coronata. The sequence continues at coordinate 30,117 of NW_016690355.1, read as the reverse complement.
GAGACCTATTGTGGCTTTTTGGTGCTTAAACCCAGAAGGATTTTCTCATTTATTAACACCCTATCCTTGTTCAACAGCATACTAATGAAGTTAATCCAAAGGCTAAATTTCAATTATGAATCACAGAACCCCATCTCTGCTCCCTGATTGCTCAGATAATCTGAATTAAGCCTTCTATACGAAGCACAATGGCTGACTGCAGATAAAAGTTCCCAAACATCAAAAATATTCAGTCCAGAAGGTAAAAATCTGACAAACACCTGTTTTCACATCCATTTGATAACTCTCTGGCAAAGTAATGATTTCTAGTAACTTGACAGGCTGCTCACTCACCTAAAATACGCTGCACAGGCTTGAACAATAAAAGGAACTGCAAATGCTTAAATCTCTCAGGCTTACAGCCAAGACAAAGTCTTCAGCCAGAGTAAAAAAGGGTTTCCATTTGCTAAAATAATTTAGGAGAAAACGTTTTCCTCTTGAGTACCTACGGTGCATTTGTCCTGGAACAAAACCCCAGAGAGCCGCCAAGGAAAACCAAGATCGGCGAGCGGCTGCATCGCTTGGCTATTAATATGCACAACTACAGACCAAAATGTGGTGTTTCATGACGTGTCAGCGCAGCTCAAATGAGGAGCTGGAGCTGCAGAACTAGAAAAAAAAAAACAAAATATGAGTAATAACAACGACCTGGATCATTTGCTTCCAATTGCTTCTGCAAACAGAAGAGTGATGACGCTCACAAGAACACCAAACCGTGCTCTCTCCCATCTGAAAGAGTGATAGGGAGGAAACGTTGCATCTGCTTTTTAACAAGACAATAAAGAGAAGCTGAACCGCCAGCCTTCAGCTTTTAGCTGACAGAACAAGGCACAGAAGGACTGTTGGCTTCTGATGGGAGCCCAAGGAGCAAGAAGGAACCAGAAGACAGAAAGCCATGAGTTCCACCTTAGAGCAAACCCGGGTCAAAGAAACCAAAACCTTCCAAATGATCTCTCAGAAGTGTTTTCACCATGAACGGCATATGATTTCCAGACAATGTAACAACTCTACGGTCAATCCCTTCATTTGTCACGGAGAGGGAAACACAGAAAGAGTAAATGCACCATAACCAACCATTATCTGACCATTCCTGGGAGTAAAAAATTCAGAGGAGATTTTGTCCCAAACCTAGGACCAAGTAGTGATGAACTCCTGCTTTACACACACCTATCAGCTCCTTTTCACACTCCAAGAATCAAGCTCCCAGACAGGGAGAAGACTGCCAAGCCTTGCTGCCATTCCACAGCACTAGAACACACGTCAGGCATATTCAACTACTTATTCACCGAGTAGCAAAGACTTTTCTTTCCTCTTTCAGTTAGACCAAGTCCAACATATGCATCCACACCTTCACAGCAGCCACGGCACTACTGAAGGTTTCTACTGTTCCAAAACATAAATATTAATCCCTTCAGTTCTTCGATTCCTGCCTCAGTCTACTGGTACCTCTTTTCATTGCCTTTTTTCTTCCAGTACATGTCACCCAGTGGGAAGTTATCAGCGCCCAGATGATCCTCAGATCCTAAAAATAAATTCTTATCATTAGCACAAACAAACAAACAAAAAAAAAATTTTTTTTTCCCCAGGTGGTCAAGATGTTCATAATATTCTCTGTTTTGGAAATATTGATTACTACAGCACTGATACACAGATGCAAAACCATTTAGCAACTACATCCTTCCCAAGCACAAAATCTTCTCATTGTCAAATACCACATGAGGGTTTTGCTTTTGTGTTTGACTGGATGCTGTGCAAGTTTTCCTCTGTGCCTTAGTCCTTAAATGAGCTGTTTCTCAGCAACACACTCTCACTTGTCAGACTGAGCACCAGGCACGTATGTATATGCTTAGCAATATGCTTGGTGGAACTTGTCATTCATAGTTTTTACCGAAATACATCTTAATTGAGTAGCAGCATTACACCACAAATGAGCCAGAAAAAAAGGCCAGCAATAATGACAGACCACTAGAAATAATCTGTTGCCTTCTGGGTAAACTGCTCAACGCTAAAACTTATTATCTGCAAAAGCACCTTTTGAATCACTTTTGTTTTGCCCTGTGGAATACCTTAATGTTTCCATCGGTAATAAAATTTCTGGCTTGCAATACTGCCCTCGTCTATAACACTGCAAGAGAAGGGAAGGGAAACACAGAACCGCTGTTATTATTAAACCTTTAAGTTACAGAGTTAATTCCAGTTAAACACTTTTATCTGTTGCACTGCTTATATGAAGTGGATTTTTTTTTTTTCCAGAAGGAAATCTAATTTTTTGCACCCCGGCGTCGAACAACTCCATGGCCATCCATATCTGCACCGGCTCCACTGGTGCTACAAGTAATCTGTTAAGCAGCACATGCCCAGCTGGGGACTGTAATTAGGGTGCAAACTGCCATACAATCCCTTTGCCAGATTGATGAAGGAGACCTCTTACAAGGTGATCCAGAAGGCAGTGTTGAGACCATTAATCATTTGTCCGTCGAGGGGAATACAAAAAGCTCTGCCACCAAGAACATTACACTGCAAAAGTGTCTTGACAAAACTAACTCCTAAAAAAACTAGTGAAGTTTTAATTAAAAGGTCAGACATAAGGTACTGTATTATTTTTAAAAGTCTGAGATAAGTTCACATGGAAAAAAGCTTTACTCAGATGCCAGACAGAATCCGACACTCCTGCTTTGCTACTCCTTTTAAACACTTGATCAGCTCGGAGGGGTTTTAGCTCTGCAAGCAGCATCCCCAGATAGCAAACAAATGTAACAGTAATCTACACAGCAAGCTTAAATACACTGCCAGGCTGCCAATATTTCAACCTGCAACTATTTGTTTTCAGGGATTTGAATCCACAGAAGATGCAAGTATTTTCTACAGTGTATAATTGCAGATATTGCTAGCACAAAAATTCACTCTACAGGGAGAACACCAGATCTGGAACACCTGCCTAACAGGGTTTCATTGTCCATCCTAAGCATGTAAGTCTTGGCTCTGCCAATATCAACTAATTTTTTTTTCATAGGCTTACTACAATGAAATACCTCAAGTGCTTAAAGTTGAGTTTAAGTGTTTCCCTTCTTCACTGTTATATGATCCAAGAAGCAAGCTCACATTGTCCTTAGAGAACTCATGAAACTACCAAGAGACAAAAATGCAAAAATCAAGATCCCTTATGTAGTCTAAGGGTACATTGCAAGAGTTTGAAGTATTTTTTCTTTGGAAACAACTTTTGAGCCTTCAACCTCATGTTTCACTTACCACACCATCCAAGATCATCAGAAGTTTCTCAGCTACATCCACCAGCTTCACGTGCCCTCCACCTGAGCCCAGCCTAAGGAGAGCCAGCCCGGCAGGGTAAAGGAGGAGGGTCCTTCTAGAGGTCAATCATTTCACTTCTCCTACAGAGTGGTTGCAGTAAGGCAGAAATAGCAACAGTGCAATTTGCTAAAATTGCAATTTGCACAATGGTGCTCCCTTCCCCACCTTGGAATTATCTGGAATTTAACAGCATTGCCTCAGAGACTTGTGCTGTTTCAAAAGCAATCAAAATCCGTCCTATACAACTATCTTCCAGACTAACAGAAAATAAATTTCCCTGTAGAATGTGCAATAGGGAGGAAACATAATCCAAACACATCATTACATTGTCCAACAGGATTTGCTTACAAACTCTAAAACTACCCCAGCGAAGGCAAGCTGCTAGTAACTCAGACAAAAGAGCAATCAGCAGTACTCTTTTTTTTTTAACTGAAAAAGCCAAATCTAAATCCTTCTCCACAGATCATCAAGAAGCATATATGTAATCAAGAGAAGAAAAAAAAATCTGCCACCTGTAGCTATGAAGTTAAAACAATTTAAATATTTAAAAAGCATTCTTGTTTGCAAATTATAATAAATTCCCCACAAGTATTCTCATTCCCTAGAGACAAGACAATTTTTCCTAAAGGATGCAGCGAGGGAGGCAAAGAGTAGTGAAGGCATCTCGGGAGTGAGGAAAACCAACAAAATTTTTAGCATCAAGCATTTTTTACAATGAGGACTCCTTTGCAAATCTAACTGTAGACACAACAAAGCTTTTTATTTGTTTCTTCAACACTGGGAAGTTTCGATTTCCAAAATTCTTCCTTGCATGAATAAGCATGTAAGCAGTCTTCTGAATATGTGAGTGAGAGAAGGAAAGAAGAAATAGCTTCATTATCATTATACAGAATCTTACAGGCAGCTGTGAAAACCCAAGTTTCTTAAAAATTATTGTCATGATGAAAAAAGCATAATCCATTTCAACAGCAAGTTCCATCATGTGCCACTGATTCCTTCAATATTTACATTGTTCCACGACAGCCTGAACTAACAATAAGAGCTCAGCAACACAGTGCATAAGATAATTCATATATTCTAAGGCACCACATCTTTTTTGACCAGTCAGTAACATTAAACCATCACCTAAGAGAACGGAGCATAACTTCCAAAGACAACAGTTCAAACCTGAAGATTACAAAACAGAAAATTAAGTGTGGCATCATTTGCTGAAAAGCTGTGATGAAAACCTAGCAGAGATTCAAAAAAAAAAAAAGTTTTAAAAATTAAAACCAGTTCTCTATACTGGATGGCCCAAGGCAATCCCTTGTGCACTGCAACATCCAACCCTGCTGTTAGTGTTTCTTGAGGCTTGGCCCTGCACAACGGGATAGAAAGCATTGAACACAGCACACAGCTGAAGCCACACTGCAGTGCTTCAGACACCAAGTTAACACCCAAGTTAACAGGATTTTGATCTTATTTTGGAGTAGTAACGGGGAAAACCTGCCCCACCTCCTCTGTTTGAGTCTTGCTGTATTATCACTTACTGGCATTAATATTGCTCTCCTCCTTAGGCAAGCCCTGAAAGACTCTGATCCTTTATATCCTTTAAAGGGAGCAATTAATGCTGCTATTCAAAGTTTCTGACCTTTAACTCTCAGTCCCAGTAGTGTTATTCAGATTTTCCTTTTCAAGTTTAGCAGAAAATAGTAACTATCTGCGTTTTCCTAAAGCAGACAGGCATTAACACCAACCTCAAATTGGAGTCCATTTTGGAAAAGTAATTCCCAAATTTTACACCTCCAAATGTGCTCCTCTGCAGGATTAGATGCTTTACAAACTCTGCCCTTCCAAATTACTTCAGGTTCTGCCTTCCAGAGGTATTTTGGCAAATGACTTTGAAAATGTTTTCATATCTTATCCTTTCTGCATTAAGTTTTGCATCCCATTCTGCATTCCCCCCCCATCATCCTCTGCAGGAGGATGACTATTGCTATGATTATTTTCAGTGAAGCCACAGTCCCAACTTCCATATTCTTTATTCCTGCTAAACACCACTTCCCACTCAACTTTCCTGCCCCACTTCCTCTCCCACAGCTTCTTACTCAGCTGCCCTGTTGCTTATTTGAGGAATATTTACAAGAAGCATCTCAGAATCAAAATAATATATCTACTACTTGTTGTCTTCATCTAATTTGTATTTTTAAACTGTCAGCCACAGAGGCTGATTTGACACCCAGAAAACCAAGAGAGCATATCATGTTTGTAACTGCCCCTCTCTCAAATAAAAAAAATCAAATCTGATAATTCCAGCCCATCAATACCTTTCTGCTTTAAACCTTTCCTGATAAGAAAGTCTTTACAGCTCATCTGGAAGATTGACAAGCTGGTATTTCTCCAGACCCAGAGAAAGGGCATTGTACAGCCAAGACTCTTTCAAATAGCCAGGGAAAAAGTTACTCCTATTCAAACAGGGATCAAGACAGGCTCAGCCAGAGCTGCACAGGGAAGGGGCAATCAACCTGACAGTAAACATAATTAGTGTTATACTTCCTGCCAAAATTAGACATGATATAAGCAGATATACAAACAAATTTGACATGATATATTACCAGCGATATTCCTAAATATATAAAAGGAGTAGAGGATTGGCTTTTTGAAGGGTGGGAGTAGGGGTTTACATATTTTGAGGCAAAAAAACAAATCCTGACATGCCTCCATCACTTCTGTCTCCATCCTGTTTGTTCATTAAAGTTTCTCCTCTCCTTTCTAGTTCCTATTTCCATCACAGTCAGAGTGACACAAAACATCCTTTTTTTTATCGCAGCTCACTAAAATCAAAGTTGGATCATATCTCTTTCTCATGTCTTTTCTTCCCTCTTTGTCATTCAGAAGCTCCAAGCCATTTGCTGTCTGACCACATTTACAGTCTGAGTCCATTCCTCAACACCAGCTCACTTCCTTGCCTCTCCACTCTCCACTGGCACTCACCAAAACTCCTTCCCCTCATTTCACAGCTCCATTACAAATTGCCACCATCTCCTTACCAGCACTCACACAACCCTTCTCCCTGGTCCCAACACCAATTTTCATCATCTTTGCAGACTTTTTAGTATGAGCAATTTCCTATTATTTTAAACACATTCTACTGGTTCCCCTTCTATAAACCACTCTTTCTTTGTCAACTTGCAAAGCTTCTCTCTATCTGCTCATTCAAAGGTTTGCTTCACTGCAACACTGTCCCAATCCTGTTTTTCTTGATCATTTGGTGTGAGACCAAACACCTCACATTCATTTCACTCATCCCTGCGTTCAGCAAAAGAAGACAGAATAATAAACTACTGCCACAACCTCTGCAAAGAAATCCTCCCTTACCAAATTCCACACTCAAGCTCCAGAGATACCAAAAAGAAATCCAGAACTGAAGATTAACAAAAGCCTCAGAAAATAACTTATTTGAGAGCTACTCTATCCAATGTATATCTTTAATAGAATCATAGAATGGTTTGTGTTGGAAGGGACCTTAAAGATCATCTCATCCCAACCCCCTGCCACAGGCAGGGACACCTTCCACTAGACCAGGTTGCTCTTAGCCCTGTCCAGCCCAGTCTTAATACCCAATTTAGACTTGATACTGAAGAAAAAGAGAGAATCATTCCCAGCTCCACACCAAGGAAGTAACAGGAAGACAACAATCTGCAATTATCTCAGAGCTGGACCTGGACGTGATTGGGCTTCTCTGTTAAATGGAATAAAATATTAAAAAAAAAAAAGAAAACATCAAAAAAATCCACACACACCCCACACCTCCTTTCCCAACAGAAAAAAGAACTGAACTAGAACTGAATCCTTATTTTCTTTTTGCTTCTGCTATAAAACAATACTAAAGCTTTCATTTAAAGTCAGCCAAGTTTTATTCCCGAAAAATTATGGCTTCATCTGGGGGAAATTTAGCCTTCTGCTTATTTTGTTTCAATTTCTGTTTTGACACAGAATTTTACTTAAAAATACATTACAATGTTTAGAGAAATTCACCAAGTTCCCAAATCACGTGACTTCTGAAGCAGTGACCTTTCACTACCAACATGTCCTCTGGGGACCAAACTTGTGTCCTCCCTGCCTGGAAGCTCTGGTTGCTCCATTTTCTGCAGCACCTGAACTTGGCACTAAAGTACTTGAGTTAGAAAAAAAATCTAGGCTGGGCAGAGGTATTTATGACTTTTTTTGATGGAAAGTTTAAAAATTACTTTACCCCAAGAAATAAGTCTTTAACTGGACTTGTCTTTGCTATTGCAGCAAACACTGAGCATATTGCTGTTCATCTCCTGACAAATGACTCTCTGGGAGAATACAAATCATCCGTGCTGAGCTTCAGCAAGGCTCTGGAACAGAGCTCTGTTTCAACCCACCAGAGACAAAAAGCCAGCCACAAAACAGACTCCATCCCAGTGGAAAGCCTCCCTTGCTCATAAACACGAGTTTTAATCCCATTCATTAATGGCTGAACTGCACTCACCTTTATTGTGCTACATCTTCAGGTCGCTTCTCCATCCATTACAGTTTGTGCTGTGGGTGTATTCTCTGTTTTATTAACTGCAATTTAATTCAGTGCATATTCCCACACAGGACGGGTGATTTTCCTGACTGTTTCAAAACATTTCACAAGATGGAGCACAGATAAATTTTTAAACAGCAAAACAAGACACACACAGATTGAAAAAAAAAAAAAAAAGAAACATAAGAGGGAATCCTCCTGCGTGTTTCTGTAGGGATGGGTTTGTAAAATAAAGTTTGCCATAACTGTCAAGCCTCCCACCACCTAAGTCTTTTCTTCATGAATGAAAACCATACACTAAAAACTGGTGGTCCAAAACTGTACATCATTGCTGGAGATAGTGGCAATCACAAAGACCACTGCTAGCTCCTGTGCTAAAGGCATCTATCATGTGTATCTGAAATTAATTACAGATTCTTAAATATTTGCAGCCTACAGTTCTCAAAAGTGTCTCAAAAGACTTATGTTAATGTCCAGGATCATTACCCCCACAATGCAGTACCCTCGACAGTTCTGCCCTGCCCTCTACTATCTACTCAGATCAATTTTGCAATGAAAACCCTGCAATTCAGTTAAAATAGTTAAATTCAGTTAAATTCAGTTAAAAGCAAAGATAAAAATCTATCACAAGACTCAATACCACTGTCCTATTGTACACATATAAAAACATTATGTTTTTTTAATATAAATACTTACATATCCCACAATGTGCTGTGGCAAGTTCTGCTCTCCACAAAGCCCTGCAGAGCAGGCAGCAGACAGAACCCCACACTGCTCTCACCACGTGCTGAAACAAGGCCAGTGTGAATTACAAGCTATTGTGGAAGATGGATCAGAAACAGCCACAATTACACCTAATGACTGAGGAGATTGTTTCATTTATCTTTCCTCGGGAAGGCCACACCAGCCTGACAGAGCCAAATGGCACGTGGTGTCTTTCTGTACATTCCTGGCAACCTAAAGACCGACAAGGAGTCCCCCCTCACCCCTAGCAAGGCTGGCACCAGAACTCTGCCACATGAACTTAGGCATTCTCCAACCTTCCAAAAACAGCTGTCCACTACCAGAACATCCCTTTCCTGCATAAACACATTTTCTGTTTAAGCAACTGAGTCAGTAAGGCTACTATTTCTCCACTTTCTAATAGTTTTTAAGTAGTTATAAATGTTTATTTCACTTATAAAACCTTTTATTTTCCCTCTCTCCTGGGTCACGCTACCCTTTCAGGTCACATCACCTCAGCTGAAACACTTTTCATACTTTCCTGCACTGCAACTGGGCTTGCACATTCTGGTTTTTATTTGCTTTCTTGGTGGTCCCTGAACCTCTTTCCTCACCCATTCCATGCACTTTCTCAAAACAGCTGCCTGCTCACTGACTGCAGGTGAGGTAGAAAACAAAGTTGCTACCTTATTTTCAGACACAAATATGAGCATAAGCAAGACGAGACTCCAGAGAAAAAAAAAAAAAAAAGAGAACGACCAAAAATCTTTGGCAAAAAAAAAAAAATAGATTTTGTTTCAATCAGAACAAAAGCTTAACAAACAAAAATCATAACAGAAAAGAAGCGCAACTAAGAGCATTCCCAACACAAACGATGCAGCATGTCCTTAATACTGGAGTGTTTTAACTAAATACAGCAGAAGTACAAAGGAATGCCTAAAGATGATTCAATAACGAGGCATTCAAAGCAGAAAGAGCATTACCAGCATGTTCAGGGCAAGCTTGCTAGTCCGAAGCACAGTATATTTTTGTTCTTGTGGTTAAAGCCAGACTGCAGACAGTGAGCACTTGTGCTTAGACACAGAAGTAAGGTAAGACAGTCTATCAGTGACTCAGGCTGGACCTCTGCAGAGTCACAGAGTGAGCAGAGAAACCTGCCTTCCTTGCAGAGTTTCTGGTTTTAAATGACCCACACAACTCTCATCCTCCGGCACAAATTCCTGGGTTTTATTTTTTCACACGAACACTACTTTATTTTGCCTGTGGCCCTTTATCTGCTTCCCCTACCACAATACCCACTTCATCACCACTCTGGAAGCAGCTTTGGCTGTGGTGGGATGCCCAGCTTCCAGAAGGAGCATAGTGAGCAGGGTTCAGCATTCTCAGCACCATCCTGGCCTCACCTGGCAATCACACCCTCATTTCACACCACACCCTCCCATTTACTCTGCTCTACATGATCCTCAGGCAAATAACAGGAAAGGTGGAATGCTATCTCAGTAAAGAGTCAACACTTTCAAAGTTTAGGCAAAGAGCTGGAGTGATATTTGGGCAAAACCTCACGGTGTGGAAGGACCCAGAACACACAGAGCAACACACCACAACAGCACAGAGAGTGCTGGCCGTGCAGTCTGATCTTACCCTGAAACTCCAGTACAACGAGGCATGCCAGCCCACATACAGGTTCTCAAGTTTTCTGGTTTACAAGCAAACCACACAAGCCGTCACCCGTAGGCAGCTCCAGCAGCATTCCCGATCCTCAGCCCCGCTGGTAACACCGGAGCCTGTGAACTGCTGCCAGGACAAGACGACTTTTCATTTTCTATTTCATTAACAAACCACAGAGCAGCTCTGTTTCGTGAAAACAATGCTTTTTTCTCACCATACTGAAACAAAACCCCCGAGGTTCAACAAAGGTCCTGCAAATTGACAACCTAGACACACACTTTACTAACACACTTCAGGGCAATCCATCAGGACAGTTTCCCTCACGTACAAAAATGCCCCAAGAAGTTCCCAAAGCCGCCTCTGCGTCAGGTGGCTCCAGCAGACAGACCTCTGCCTTCCCCCCCTCCAGCCCATCAATAGCATCAAGCCCAGCTCAGCACACCCCATTAAAGCACAGCATATACCTTTAATGGAGAATGAAGAACTTACCTCCCTGGACAACAGCCTGGAGGCATTTCCATCACCTCTTTAATCTGCAACAGCATCCCTGTTGCTCAGCTTTCAGAATCCCTTTAGGTTAAGGTATGGGAGTGCCAGCAGCGTTGCAGGGCAGGGAAGCAGAGCAGACACAGGTGCTCGTGGTGTCAGTGCAGCACTGTCAACTCAGGGTAATTTATTTTTTGGTATTTTTCTTATCCCACTCTTTGCTTACAGCCTGCACAGCCAGACAAGCTCAGTTGCCTTGGACACCTGGATGAAACCGTTCACATCACAGCACATCTTCCACCAGGACCACTCTGCCCACCTACCAACAGAACAGGGACATCAAAAGCTTCCAAAGTGCAACCACCACCTGGGTTTTCCACTCCCCAAAACCACTCTCGCATCACCACCTCTGTGCTGTTATTCAGCACTGAGCTTGGCACAGAATACTTGCAGCACCTGGCATGGTTCACCCGCTCCAGCTCAGGCTCCTCTACCAGCCCCTGGGGTAGTTAATGCTGCGCCCAAACACAAAAGGACCAAGTGTCTAAAACAGGCACGAGAGCTCTGATCATCTGTGTGAGGACGCGTAAGAGACTGAATAGTGGTTAGGGAATAAAAAAAAAAACCAACACAAATTATACTAAAGTGCAAGGAGACCCAGGGGAATCCCCACTTCCTACTCACAAACCCTGGAACTTTTGTGCCATCAAAGGCAGCTCAAAGCAGCCCAAGAGCCTCCACCAGAGCAGCGTCAGCAAACACGCGCGGGGTGATCCTTATCGGCACGGCTTTCTAGTGAGGAGACGTCCCTAGAAAGCAGTCACTACAAACACAGTTTTCCTGAATATCATTACTGATCCAGAAGTAATGAAATAGCAGATAATATGGCCCCAGGGTACAAATCAACCACCTACCCTAATGCATACAGATGGAGCTTAACAGCTCTTTTGGTCTTCCATTACCAGAGCGAAATGGGATCTCTGAAACACCACAGTGGCAAAGCAGAAGAGAAAGAAGTTTACTAATGAGTGGTGTTTGCTTCTGATTCTTCAGAAAAATGCTTTTAAATCCTGCAATCTGAAAAAGAGTCTGTGTTTTCACGTATGAAGATGAGTAGACACAGCTTCCCCTCACAAAACCAAGACAAAAAAGCAGAGTGTACAATCTTCTGCTTTCCCCTGGTGTTGTAGAAAAGGCTTTGCTGAGAACACTGTCTAAATACTTTCTGCAAAAATCAACAATGAAACTTCAGTCCCATCAAAGCAAGCAGCAAAACCATCACGACTTACAGCAGCGTCGTGCTCCTCGTGTCGATGTTCGCAGCAGTTAAAGCAGTAACTTCCACAATGCTCTAAAACCAGCCCTGCAATATGTCAGGTACAGGCAGGCACAGAATCTCTCTGCTTCCATCCTTAGGGAAATTTAGCACTTAACACCACGAGCCTACTCCCTCAAAGACACCATGTTATGCATTCTGAGCTGGTCTCATCCCCACGAACCAGCCCAGCCCACACCCCAACACGCCCACACCTGTCTTCTTTGAGGAGGATGCCTGTACCAGAGCACGTCACTTTAATGCCATCTCTTTCACCTTTGATATGGCATTACTCAAATTCCACCAGAATCTTTTCAGAAACTAAAGAGTTCAATGCTCTAGTTAACCAGTTTCCTTGAAGTTTGAAGATTTTACGACGTCAGTTGAACAGCCACACAACGCACCTGCGTGACACAAGGCACTGACAACAGCAGCTATCAGCCACCTCGTCCTCTCACATGTACCTTCAGTGGTACCGAGCTCTAACAGGTATATTATCCCACTCACCTGCGCACACAACAAAGACATCCCCTGCATAACTATTTCTTCCAAAAATTACATTCTCAGAAAATCAATTCTTTAAGCTGATTTTCTGTTTTCATTAGAGGAATTAACCAACACATTTCAATTATACAAAAGAGCTGGAGGCAGCGGTCAGCAAGTACTTTTTATGACCCTCATCTATTCTTTTAAAAGCCTTCTCCAGGAACGCTCAGGCAGAGGAGTGGGAGGGAGGAGAAGGAACACGACTACAAAGTGCTCATCATATCTCCACACAAATAAAGTCCAAACTCTACACGGCTTGACCTTGAATGAACAACAACACACAAAATAAACACAAGGACGAGCACAAATTAAGAATGAACGTTCAAGGTGATGAGTGTTTAATGAAGAAGCGTATCCGCGTGCCTTGTTTAAAACCACCGACTGAAGAAACGGGCGGAGGGGAAAAGACAACTCAGACGGACCGCGATGCTGTGGCCGGGGGTGGCTGAGGAAGCGTGGGTTTAGGAGCCACCCCGCACCACGAAGAGCCCAGACCGAGCCGCGACCGCGCTGCCCGCGGCAGCCGCGATACTTTCCCGGCGGAGCGGAGTTGGCGGCGGTGCCGCATCGAGCCGCGGACGCGCTGCCCCCCGAACTTCACCTGCCTCCGGCGATGTCCGTGCCCCGCTACCCCGGCGCGCAGCACTCAGACCGGCGCTCGGGGGATGCGGGCGGCTTCCCGCCCAGCAGCGAGCCGGGAGATCCCGATCGGAGCGCTCCCAAACCCGCGACAACTTCTGCGGGTCCCTCCATCCATCCATCCCCCCCCGCACGCCCCTCCCGTAGCCGAGACCCCGGAACCCACCGGACCCACCCGCTCCCCCGGCAGCGGGGCGGCCGCACCTCCTCGGCTCCCGGTGCGCGGCATGGAGCCCGGCGCGGTGCGCTGTCGGCGGCGGGTGTGCGGGGCCGGGGCCGGCGCCGCGGGCGAGCCCGGGCGGGCGGGGCGGGACGGGCGCGCTCTCCCCGCTCGGCCCCGCGGCGCGGAGGGGCCGCGGGCGGGGCCAACATGGAGGAGGCGCGGCCGTGCCCGCCCAGCCCCGCACGCGAGCGGCGCGCGCGGCGCCCTCTGCCGGCCGAGCCTGAGGGCTCGGGGCCGGGGGCACGGCGCGGAAAGTTGTTGGGCTTGGAAGGAGAAGGAGACCGAATTCTGAGCGCATTTTGTTAAATACACGGTAGCCCTACGAAATCAGTCAGAACTGGGTTTTGATTTATGTTACGGATTCCCGGAGCTGCGTTTTCACCAACCACCTCGTCCATGCAGCGCGGGGGAAGCTTGCGGTGCTTCCATAACAATCCCAGGGAATCGCGGAAACAATCAGGTTGGAAAAGACCTCTGGGATCATCGAGTCCAACCTGCGACCGATCATCACCATGTCAAACACACCATGGCACTGAGTGCCACATCCAGTCTTTCCTTAAACACCTCCAGGGAAGGTGACACCACCACCTCCCTGGGAAGCCCATTCCCGTTTCTAATCACGCTTTCTGTGAAGAAATCCCTCCTAATGTCCAACCTTAAATTCCCCTGGTGGAGCTTAAGACTGTGCCCTCTTGTCCTACTCCTTGGAGAAGACCCCAATGCCCACCTGGCTACAACCTCCTTTGGGATAGTTGCAGAGAGCAATAATAAGGTCTCCCCTGAGCCTCCCCTTTTCCAGACTAAGCACCCCCAGCTCCCTCAGCTGCTCCTCACAGGACTTGTGCTCCAGACTCTGCACCAGCTCCGTTGCCCTTCTCTGGACTGTCTCCAGCACCTCAATGTCCTTCCTGAACCGAGGGGCCCAGAACTGCACAGAGAATCAGTAGCTTTGCCCAAGGAAGGCTGGTGCCTTTCACTTGCAAACGCATTTAAGTCATTTTTTCGGGGATGTAATTAGCACAAGAGATCACCAAACTGGCGGAAGTCCTCCACTAAGGAGGGAATATTTATTGAATCCAGGGAGGATAATGAACCCATCACTTTTTAAATACACAAAGTGAATGATCTCAGTTTACTTTATCTGCCCTATTTAAAATTAAAACTAGGCATTATTCAGCAGAATCTTTTTCTTTGAGACCTACTCATTAAGTTTAGGTGTTATTGAGGAAAAATTAATGCATATATCCAACTCAGCCAGTAATAGGTGACTGTGTGCACAATGAAATTACTACAATATTTATTCCTGCTTTTCGGACTGTTCTAATTTTTGTATTTTTGAAGAAGGTTCAGTCTCACCCTGTGTTGTGTGTGAAACTAACTACAACTATTGAGAATAGGAAATAACTCCACTGACATAGGACCAGGAGTTGGACCCTTCCAACTCAGACTATTCCATGATTCTATGACTATGATATAAAGCTGGTATAAACAAGTGACAATCAGGCCCTTTAAGACCAATATATGACCTTTGTGCTCACTCTGTACCCCAGGGATAACCTATTCAGGCTCTGAAAATTAGCTCTCTTGGATATTTGCCATTTAACAAGAACAACATATATAATGTTTAGTGGACATGGTTGCATCACTTATGTTCCTTGGTTTACTTTTTCTTTACCAAAATATTAAATACTGGTAAATCCTCATGCAAGGATTGTTCACATCATCTACAAACTCCAAATGAAACCAGAACTTTGTTGTGCTAGGTGCTATGTAAAAAATCAGTGTTCATACTTCAGAGTCCTTCTACCTTACAAAGGTGAGAGACAGCAGAGCAGAAGTGAAGGCAGAGAAATGTCACGATACTTATCCTGAGGTATGAAATACAGATCAGAGCTTGAAACATGGGTTTCCTGTCACTGGGTTCTGCCCTGCCCATTGCTCTCATGAATTATAAAATCCTAGACATTTGCTGGGGAAGGAGAGTCCCCCAGAGATTGCACTGAAGCTGGTCAGGAATGTTCCATACTAAGTTTTGTGCAAAAATTTGTCAAAGTGGAAACGCTTCCTCAAAGACAACTTGTTTCAAGAAGGATTTTTTCTCAGCCCTCTTCGAGGTCAGAGAGCCCTACCCCAAACGGCCAACAGTGAGTGACAGAGGGCACCCACCCATACTGCACCAGCCCCACCTTCACTGTTCTCTTTTCTTCATTCAAAACTTTCTAAAGGTCTCTTTTTTGTCTGATACAGAATGGAAAACACCTCTTGAAATGTCAGGAGTTTTTCACAAATGACACTTGGTTTTTTGCTGACTGGCCCTGGACTACATTCTGTTTGCCTCCCCACAGCCCTCGTGTTGTTGCCTGCCAAGAATAGCCACATTTCACCCCTCATGGTTAATCTGGAGTCAAAGCCTCTGGGAAACTGTGCTGCTGCAATTTTTAGCTTAATTTGCCAATGTAGAGTTTCCATTAATGCAGCTAATCCAGCATCTGGGTATGGGAGCTTAAACTCCTCCCTGCAGCCCAAGAGTAGCACTAATCAAAAGAAGAGGCAGCACAAGAAGGCAAGAAAAGAGTCCTTACAGTCCTACAGGCAGGTCAGTGCCAGCTCCCTTCATCACAGACATTTTGGCTTTGATTCTCTTCCTTGAGACTTTAGCTTTCCTCAAAATATTCATGGAGGACTATATATACCTGAAAGATGTGTAGGAATATGGGGTGAATATGCAAGAAATACATTAAGTAAATCTGGTTTTCTCAATTTGAGTGGGAAGACTGAAGGATGAGAACAAGAAGCAGCAACAGGAAAATGAAAGCACAGAGCATGAAGGAGCTTGGAACTGAGAGTAACCTCTTAAGCCGGGTTTTAGCCCAGATCACTCATTGTTTCTTCATGTTTCTGCTATTGGTGATCCTCCTATTACATGGATCTCACCTGCTTGGTGGGGCTTAAAGAAAAAAAACTGGTAGCCAAGTGCTGTGAGGGCTGGAAGGTTTAAACCAGCGCTTGCTTATGGATGACTGGCTCAGTCTAAGAAGGGAATAACAAAGCCGCTTGAATGACAGCTTGGATCAAGTTCATAATGACCTGGTTTGTACAGGCCAGGTGTTATGTAGATTGGAGCTTGTTATTGTGAAAAATTTTGGCAAAGCTTGCGAGCCAACAGCCAGTTCCAGCAGAGCTGGGCAGAAAGCCACAGACTACAGGCAGGTCCATCTTCAGCACGATGGGCACAGCAGCCATCTCCTCCTGCACCCCGTACCTCGGGGACCTGAACCAACCTGCCTGCACAGCAGCTGGAAAAAAGCTTACACAGGAACAGAGAACAGTTTCAAAACATGGCACTGCAGGCTTAAAAGTGAGGAGGTAAGCTTGCACAAAGCCACGGCACCAAGGTTTTGTCTTTTTCTTAGGGAGCAAAAATTCAGAGCAAAATTCAGAGCCTCCCACTGCAGCATTAATGGAAAGTGAGCAAACTGTTACAGAATGTTCCTATCAATATATCTTGCATTTTTTAGATAGTCTCTCATAATAATTTCATAATTCATTTTTTATGTTATTTAAAGTAGTTGCAGGAGTAATGCAGATGAGGAGCTGTCGAAATTAGGGCTCACCTATGATTTGTTTTCTCACTCTTCACCGTTAATATGCACATACTATGATTTGTTACTGAAGCCAGTTGGACTTAAATTTTATTCTTGCTTTAGATAGCCATTTTTTTTAAAGAGGAAGACACAAAAAAAGCCCCCAAACAAATTAAGGAAAATGCCTTGGGTGCATTTTTTTTTAATAATAATTAATGTGAAACTTTCAGGATATCTGGACTCTTTTCACCAATACTCAGCATTTATTCCTGTGCCCAAAGTTAATAAAAGGGAGTGTGTAAATCAGAGCAAAGCCAGTTAGATGAATAGATCAGGTTTCTATTTTTTTTTATAATGAAGATTTTGTAAGTGTGGTGGTAGGGATGTTTTTACACCGTACCACAACAGCTAGTACAACTGAGGAGAAGGAAAAAAAAAAAAGAAAAGGAAAGGAAAATCTGAACAATGTACTCTTAACCAGGATGTTATAACTGCAGATAAATGACAGCTTTTTTCATATGGGAAGTGTGGCGTTTTCACTCTAGTTGTATCAGCTTTCACATTGCACCATGGAAAAGCAGCAGAAAGTCAAGCAGATAATGAAAGCCTGGCACAATGGATTTGCAGCCCAAAGGCACAGCTTTAGATAAGTGTTACACACAGGACAGGCACAAAGTAGGAGTGGTTAGCTGGGCTTTAATGCTCCATGGAAAGGTGGATTACGAGGAGTTTTTTGAATCTCTCACTGTTTCAGAACTTACACTGAGGTTTAGAAGTTATTTTTAATAGTCTATTACAAGCTGTGATCATGAGAAACTGAAAAAAGAAATTATCCTCTCATCCTTAGGGGCAGTGCCTCAGAAATCGATGCTAATGAACAGACTGCAGCACAGGGAAGCTTGCATTTCCCCTGTTGCACCAATTTTGTGCATTCACAAGGGACACTGCAAGTGCCATCATGTGTAATTAGAGTCAGGGAAAGGGGGGGAAAAGGATATCATTCATTCACACTTCTCGTGGTGTCATTTCTTTGTGGCAGATTTAACAGAGATTAAACAGGCATTCAGTTTAATATTAGTCCTATTAAGGATCAAATATAATTTATTTTTAATTATGGATTTATTGAGACACCAGCATAATTGATGGCAGTCCCGTTGTGAACACATCCTTGTGTTATGACTTCTTCAGTAACAAGAAATGCAGGCAGGATATTCACCTTTACTAACATTCCAGTGAGAGTACACTCTGTGAGTAGATCCAGCCAGGATCCCAACCCACCACCCATCACTGAGAACAATATCCCAAATCCCAGCGTGCATCCCTGCCTGACCTGAAATAACTGATGAACCAGGGTTTGAAATCAATCCTCCCTGCAGGGGCTGATCAGCACACCAACCCCCTCTCATGCACAACCCACCTGTCCCTTCTTATTCTTCTCCACCCAAGTTCTTCTCTTTGTGTCCCACAAATGGTGGCAAGTGTTTCTCAAGGGACACACAGCTCCTCTTTACATGACTTTGTTACACATCCACAGGTAGTGGAGGGTGTAAACTGCAAGTAAGACCTAAATACCAGTGGAGATTTAACCCCATCACATCTTTGGCATCCAGTGGCTCCCTTGTCACCTTATGGGAACCTCCTGTTCCCACTCCCTGCTGTGTGTGTACCATACCACAGGGATTGCATATCACACAGGAGAAAAACAAAACCACTCCAGATGCACTTGGGAAGAGTGGATTTGTGTAGACATCACTGGTTGTTATGAAACAATTGTAATGCTTTATCATTTAAACTTAAGAACCAGTGTCCTGCGTTCCTTCCCCCAAAGGAGGGGTTTAACTATTGGTACTCAAGATCCTTTTGGGACATATCCTCTGTATGCTAAGACAGCTCCATCAGCAGTTGTGGCTGACCATCGGGAAACATTTCTGTTCAAATTTCAAGATCATGTTTGAGACTGCAGGATCAGACCTTTTAATGCCAATGATGGGTTGAAGAAGGAGGAATATTTACCAAATAAATACTCACTGAATTAAAGCACAGACCAGAACTACTACAAAAGACCAATTATCTTGTTGGCTCAAGCCCCTGAAATTTAAAAAAATGTGATACCCTTGTTAATGTTCAAGGAAACACAACAGTTGTATTCGTGTGTACGAAAAAGTCCTTTTTAAGCACCATGGCATGCAGGTTAAAGAAAAACATGAATAGGGTGCAGCACTAAGCAATGCATCTGCCACCTATTCACCAGCCATGGCAGGGCAAGAAAAGCTGCAATGGAGGCTCTTCACAAGCTATTAACCTTTCCTGATTGGAGTCTTGCTTTACAGAAAGAGCAGCAAGTGCCTACTCAAAAATGGGCTTCCCTGAAAATAGTAACTGGCAATAATTGAACAGATGGGGAACCTGTCAAGTGTTAAGGGGGTTTTGTCCTGACACGCTACTTATTTAGTAGCAAAAGTGATAATAAGAGATAGAGAAGGTTCAAGGTAGTGACTAATAATTAGATTTGAAATCGTCAATGGCTGTGGAGAGGAAAACCGAAATTCAAGATATGTTCTGATTATTTAGGTTTTGCTTTGGATTTTTTTTCCTCTCTATTAGTGCTTCTATCCCACTGCTTTAATTAAGTGTTGAATACAAGGTAAGGGATTTGCTCAGCACAATCAATAATGGCATTCTGATGCTGATGTTGAATTGACTTGCTATTTTTAACACGCTGCTTCGTTATTGCCTGTCATCCTTAGTCACACCTTGGGCTCTGCAGATACAGCCAGCATAGGAGGTTCCCAAGAAGGTCTTTGTCTCATGGAGGTTGCATCCTGTCCCATACTTCTGAGGACCCATGGAAGAGGTGAAGGGTCCCTCCAAACATGGCAGTGGGGGGTGAGCACCTTCAGCTGCCTGCAGAGCTCTGCTTTGACCCAGCCACGCTCACAACAAACAGCTTTCCCTTACTACCACACTTTACTGGATTTGGCTGCTTTTATCTTGTGAATATTTTACAAAGTCAGGGCACATAAGTACTTCTAACTGTATAAAAAAATCTGTCTTGATAATACTACAGAATCATGGAATCATAGAGTGGTCTGGGTGGAAAGAGACCTTAAAGATCATTTAATCCCAACCCCCTGCCATAGACAGGGACACCTTCCACTAAAACAGGTTGCTCAGAGCTCCATCCAGCCTGCCCTTAAACACTCAACTTGCTACAATTTATTATTTAAATGACATACTATTAAATTCCCAGTTATGTGTGGAAAAACATAACATAAAACAAAAAAGTCTTTGCACTATAAATGGCTGCAATTTTTTAAGACAAAATTCAATTAGAATTACAGAACAGAAATGGGATTAAAGACCGAAGAGAAATTCAGCCAACAGCTTAATATTCAGCCACGTTTTTCAGAAGGTTCCTCTGATTTCTCTTGCACTAAAAAGCAGTCATCACTTTTTGCCTAAAGAACCAAAGATGAGAGGGATATTCTAGTCAGCTAAGAGCCTTCCCTTCATACTAGGTCTCTCTCCTTCTCCAGGGGCTCCCTGATTAATGCCTAAACATCACAGTGCTCTTCAGAATTTGTATGCACCTTGTGTCCCTTTGAAAATCATTTAGAATACCTGATTATACATCCTGTCTGTCTGTACATGCAAACACAATAAATGCATTATACACAATTTTCCATCACCTTATCAAGCTTTTTATAACTTTCTAAAATTGCACTTTTCTGCAATTTTGAATAGAAAATAACATACTAAATTTAACTAGTTTTCAATAGCAAGGATTCAATTCCACAGGATTCAATTCCAAGGATTCAACTCGAGCATCATCCATATCTATGTAAGTGGGACATATGTAGAAAAGAGCTGAAGTGAAGTTCCAGAACAGCCACAAAACAAGTTCAAAACTATTTTTGTTGCTTTTTTATTTTTAAGAAGGTTTTAAAAATCATCCCCTACTTTTTTCTTGTTGAGCATTTAAGGATGATAGGGAATTTGTCTGATGCCTCCAGTGAAGGCAGGTGTTGAGGTTCATTTCTCCTGAAGGCTTGCTTACTGTGGACTGCACTTCCCCACCCGGGCTGTCCTCCCACAGAAACACTTTGCAGCCTCCTGACAACATTTAGGACGGAGTTCAGTGTATTCGCTCCTCTTTTTTCCACCACATTTCTCCCATTAAGGCTCCAGATTGGTGCCATTTCACAAACCAGGTGATCTGTGAAGCAACTGAGACATTCTCCCACTTCAATAATCCACAAAGCCATCCTGTGCAGCCCACCAGGAGCAGCAGCAGGATGGGGAGTGATGGATCCAAACCCTTCAGGAGGCAGCGTTGCTGCAGAGTGCCTTAATATTGTTAACTGATTAAGGCAACAGTTACCAACTTTAATATTGTTTTCCTCCCTCTGAAATCCTAACCTAGTTATTTCTTTCTCTGCTTTCTAGTTATTTCTTTTCCACTTTGGATACATACAGAAAAAGTTGAAACAGTTTGCTTGAACCGTGGTCTCACTAACTGCTAAGTTTCATGTTTGACAGACATTTCTGTAACTGTTTTTTTGGGATTTTTTTTAACAAAACCTACTTGTAAAAGACACTTTGTAGTCCTAGAACCTACGTACAGACGCTGAAATATCCCTTCTTTCCCTGCAGCCTTGGTTTTCAGCACCGTGTCAGATGTAACTACTAAGCAGTGTGGGGTGGTGTTTTTTCAGATGCCAAGAAACAATACAACTATTTTAGGCAAAACCTTGTTGCTTCCTAGGACATAACTAACTGCTGGTGGAACTCTCTGAACTTTTTATTAGTCTGTGTTGAAGCGCTGCAGGATTAGTTATAATTAACTGTCATCATGTCATTTTCTACCAACCACTCAGATTAAAAAAAAAAAAAAAGGGAAAGTAAAAAACCCCAAGCCCTAGCAGCAACCATGATTAAAATGTCTGTATTTGTTTCCTGTCCCAAACCTCATTTTGAGCTCCCAGAGGTCACAAGCTCTTCTCCACACACCCCTCAGCTTTCACATAGAGACTTGTGTACATTTAAAAATAAGCATTTTTAACAGCAGCTAAAGAGTCAGTTATACAGAAGGGGTAAGCAAGCAGCTTAAGACAAATATTTAATATTAAAAAAGTGTTTCCTTACTAAACCATTTACACCCCCTGGTGTAATAGTGTGGTGGGTACTTATTGCTGATTTATTCATTTATATTACTTCAAGGAGCCTGCTGGAGCCTGTAGGCACACATTCAAAAATAATTTAAAAGGACATGAATTCATCAGTGAGGCAATGACAACTAATGGTAATTCACCAGTTGGAACCTGTGCTAACCAAAAATAACATAAAACCACCCGTAATTTGGGTTTTTCCTAGTCTAACATGGGTCTACAGGCTCTGCAGCAGCATCTTGACAGTCAACAGAACTCGTATGTCCCATGTCTATGACAGATGGTAGCTCTCACCTAACACATCACCTATGATATGACATTTTGCAGAATACAACTGTTGACAGCAGATAATATAAAGATATACTTAAATGAAGATATTGTGAATGATCACTAACTGTGAATGCTAAGAGACTAAAAGTTATCTTTTTTTTTTTACATCACCCCAAAACTTTAATATTTGCAATTCTCTCGTGAAGAGATTTTATTTAATTGGGGTGGAATTGGATGGCATTGCAAAAATGAATGCAATATTAAAGTAATATATTTTATCTACTTTCACTTAAAAATCATTCTCTAACATTCATAATTCAATTATTCTGGGGAATTAGGAGAAGAATGAGCATGTAGGAGGGCGGGGCATCTCCACTGCCCCCAGGTAGACCACTGGTCTGATCCAGTAAGACATCTTTTAAGAACCAGAAAGCACAAGCAGATACTACCCCAAGTGAAAAAGATTCATACTTTTTTCAGAGTTCCAAACTGATGGAGAATTCTCTCTCACTATTTCTGTTCCATGTAGCTCTCAGTGTGAGGTGTAAGGATTTCACTGCCTTGATTTGGGGGAAGCTCCTACCAGAGCCAAGGTTTCATTTTGCAGTAAGGGCAGGTGAGCCACATCATACACCAGCAACTCCATTTCTTTGGGATCAGCTCTGGGACATGGCTTAATTCCCTCTCCCGTTTATGCAGCACAAGCCTTTCCTCACAGCCCCAGTTCTGCAGACTCTCTACAACCTTCTAAAATTCATTGCTGTGAACATTTACACAATTAAATGACGATTTAAACAACATTTAATGCAAGATTCCATACAGACATGTTTTAGCTGGATGTAAAGAAGTGGGGAAACTGTACATGTGCTCCCTTTTTTTGCTGTACCTGTGCACTTATCTTCACTAAGCAGATGAGGTGACACACCTCACTGACTGGGGATCTGCTCTTCTGTAGCTAAATGACATTTGCAACACATGTGTTAAGGTAATTTCTGAACAAAGAGACAAAAAAGTATAGCTGCATCCATTGGGAAAAGCATCTGAAAGGGTGAACCAACGCTACTGGTGCCAGTCTGCTTTACAGCATGTTGGTAAATCCATGTAAATCCTCATGCACTTCCCAGACATGGAAAGGCACAGCACATCTCTAACACCACATCCCCAGGTGGGTTGATAGGACAAGGGGGAATGGTTTCAAACTGACAGATGGCAGGGTTAGACCAGAGATTAGGAAGAAATTCTTCCCTATGATGGTGGTGAGGCTCTGGCACAGTTGCCTAGAGAAGCTGTGGCTGCCCCATCCTTGGAAGTGTTCAAGGTCAGTTTGGACAGGGCTTGGAGCAACCTGGGCTAGTGGAAGGTGTCCCTGCCCATGGCAGGGGGATTGGAACTAGATGGTCTTTAAAGTCCGTTCCAATCCAAACCATTCTGTGATTCTACAGTTATCATCAGAGGATCTGACTACAGCACTTTAAAGAGGAACACCAAGAACCTGCCTTTTATGCTCAAATCAAAGCTGTAAAAAATTTTATCTATCAGTAGAGAACAGAGTCAATACTACCACTCACTCAAACATGAACAAGAGGAATTTCATGCCTGGAATAAAATAATTGCTCATAAAAATCACCAAAGGAAAACTGACATGGTGGGTTGTTCCCAGCTGTTGTGGAGAAGTATAATGGAGAAGTACAATGCCATGTCAGGCATCTTCTGTACATGACTCAATGACTCCATGACTCCCTTAGACCTACTCCTGATCTTCAGAAATCCTTTAAAAACAACTTGCTGTTTCCTGAGGTGTTGATTCAGTCAAAAATTGTTTGTTCCCTGATAACTCCTTTTCCCATTTAACACTTCAGACCGCCAGCAGCTGCAGGAAGCCCCAACTTGTTTTTATACTTTCAAACACTCCCAGCTGACAGACAAACGTTAGAGCAGCCTCCCCCTTTCAGTGTCAGCTTTGGTCATCTCTGAAACCCTGTGACCAGTGATGGGCTCTGACTTGTTTCACCACGGCAAGAGAGTCAGACAGTGATAGCAAACAAGACACTGCACTATTGCACTTGGAAATGGGGGAATCACAAGCCACCAACTTCTTTTTCCCTTTGTGTTATTTCCAGATACAATACAATAGTGCCTAAGGAATTTGAAGCTTTTTTCTCTTTAGTTTTGTATCTAGAATTACATGAGCCCAAATCAAAATAAATCAAGGGAAATTCAGTGCTTTCCTAACTCCTACAAAGGGCACCTTGGCTTAAATGGACTGCAGTTTTAAAGAAAATCTGAGACTCACTTGCTGATTTCATTCTTTCGTTTTCAAGAGCAAACACAGTGAGAAGAAAGGGAATAGGAAGAGGAACTCACAAGCTGAATAGTTTACCTTAATCCCCAGACAGTAGCAGAGTTTCATCTGGAGAGGACCAAAGAAGAAATTTGTTCTGTTAAATCTTACTCTGAATTCATTCATGCTCAGACCGAGTCCATATGATTGCCAGCAAGGGCCCATAATTTGATTGATGCTTTCTCATCCATGCAGAAATCTGAAAAGAATCCTTGTAAATGATTAAATATTTGATTCCTAGCAGCAAAATGAATGAAAGACAAAACCCTGCATGGGTTTCTAAATGGCAAGAGCACTGGGTTAGGGCCTGAGGTAGCTGGAAGTCCAGTGCCTTTGCTGAGGAAAGCAGAACAAAGGTAGTTCTAAAGTTTCACTTGTGCTCACAAGCACAGTGGCAGTGAGAAGGCATTTTGACCCTCTGCACAGTAAATTATTTCCAGACCTGACAAGCACCAGAGAACATTTCACAGTCTGGGCTCAGTGCAGCACTGGCTGCAGCAGTCAGTGCACAGGTAAGGACCTCTGCACAGCCAGTGATGAACTCCTGGGTACTGAGAAAAGGCAGAAAGGGACCTTAATACGGGGCAGAAACTCATCTCTAGGCTTAGAAACAAGAATTTCAGTGTTTTATTCCTAGTGAGAGCCAAATTCTGAACCAGTGATCAAAGAGGGGTCATTTGCTCATTTGAGCGGTTAGTTGCACCCACGAATTTGAAAGAGGATGGTGGTTATTTAACCAGAGTCTTTTTAAAACCAAATTGAGAAAAGACAGAAAAAATGAAGACTAATGAGACAACTTCAGAAGACCACTTTTTCTATAAATGATTTATTAGAAAAGAAATAACCTGGAAACCAGGATTCACAGTCTCCCAACCAATCATCCATTTCATGTAAAGTTGCTGTCTTAACCTGCCAAAAGAAATCAAGTGTAAAAAAGTAATGAAAGAAATGGCACATTCCTGTTGGACTTAAAGATAGTGTTTAGCTTTAAAAGTATAATCTAAAAATAAACCCTGCTGCTCACTAGTCTCATTGTATACTCAGATTCATTCTTCTTCATTTAATAGGAAATCGATCTAATATCCATTCGGTCTCCAGTAAATCTGTTAGCCAGTGGAAACACACAATTTTAATACTTGTTAAAAGTGTTTCTTTGCAACAAGGAAGGAAAAAACATCTGCCAATTAACTAACATGCACAGTCTGTGTCTTCTTAGATTGGCCTTGTTTCCACGTTGTCAGCATTGCATATGTCAAACGTCCTCAGTGTGACGCAAAACCTTTGTTAAAATGAAACCATGGAATCACGTATACCTACAGGCACAGGCAATGTCAACTGCTGTGCCAAAAGAGACAACACAATTAGTGGTCTAATTATAGCATATTTATAAACCTTGCACTAAATCCCATTTTCTCATGCAAGTGATACCTTTGAAGTCTACGTGGCTCAATGATCTGCCCTGCGAGCAGTGGTTGCATCAGGGTTTTAGTTGCAGCGCACCTGGAGGGTGAAGAGGCACCATCCTCTCAAGGGGTAAATGTCAGACATTTATTGGTCGGAATATCAATAATTCTGAGAGCTCTCCCTTGAGCTGTGTTCAACACCATCCAAGGAGTTCCCCGCAATGCGTAACAGCGACTACGGATTCAGCTCAGCTACAATATCCAGAAACCTTCTTTCCTTCTGTGAAAATGCTTCAATGCCTGCACTTTCTTCCAGAGTTTAAAGTTTAAGGACCTAATCCTGAGGAAGATTGCACAGTGTGCTGGCTGAGTTATATCATACCAGAATTTAAATAATAGAAAAGATATGCTGTAAGAGATTTGTAGGTTGAAGGGGAAAAAAAGCTCCACTTTTTGACAGTGCTATTATTACTGTGCCAAAGGTAGTAGCTCAGACCTGAGCAGTGATCCTCAGAGAGCTAACTCTCCTGTTGGCGTTCACTTCATAAATAATCCTGCAGAACAACCAGGCACATCTTGTCCCATAATAACAAAGATGATCCTTCATTTAGATTTCTCCAGGCAGGAAAGAAAGGAGAGAGGAAACCTCATTTATATCAGGTGGTTTCTCTGCTACTCCTCACTCGGGCATGCACTGCTCATTTAAACCTTCAGGAATGCAAACTGAAGGAAGGGCTGAAAACAGAGGGTGCACCTTCCTGCCTGGAAATCTCTCCACGTAAACCTACATCTGTACCAGGCTGTCTGCAGCTTGTCATCCAGGTAAAAGGAATAAAAAAATCATCTTCTTCCCTTCAGACAGTTCTGGAAATGGTCGTGGGTCATATGAAAGAGCCTGACTTCTCAGCTCCCTGACAGAGTGCAAATTCAGCTGCTGTCCTCCACAGAGGAGATAATGTCACAGCAGGACACTCTGGAAAAACTTCTTTTTGCTCCTATGTATTCACAATTGCATGGATTCTTCTTCTGCAAAGCGTTAGCTCACAAAGACAGGCTGCTCAGCCAGAAAAACCAAAAAGGAACTATGTAACTCAGACTTCCTCCAACTACAGTGATCAACAAGAGCTATCATCCCAAAAGTAGATTTGCACTTAGTAGAAGGTTAACTGGAAAATATAGAGTCTCTATCTATATCTATGCATGCATATAGAGCATGGCCCCAAATTTTCTTATAGTTAATCAGTTTGTTACATTTCAGTCTGTACCACGACAGTCCACAAATCAAGTGAAGGCCGAGGAGATGGAGAATCCTCTGACCTCATTGCAGGCTTCCACAGTGGCAACAGCTCAACAGTCACATCCCAATAAAACAAAAGCAGGAATGGCCAGGAATGGACTTCCCCAGCTTGACACTTGTCTTCTGAGGGAAAACATTATTTCTATTCATTTTATGAGAGTTTCCACTTCAGCACTTTACTTGAAGGTAAAGTCACGTTGGGGGTGATAACATTTTTCTCTGAAGTATCTCTCTTGTAAAGTGAGCTTTACAAGGGAGTTCAGATATTAAATGTTTGTCTACAGGATAGAAAAGCTTTCACAAGTAGACCTAACTTACAGTATAATCTTCATCCAAGAAAGCTGTATTAGATCAAACAGTACTTGATGTTCTGGCAGCAAACTGATTTGGGTATCACAGCTAGCAATAAACTGAAGAAATTCTTGCATAGGATTAAATAATGTACAAATAATGCCTGTACCTACT
Source organism: Lepidothrix coronata (assembly GCF_001604755.1). Classification (NCBI taxonomy): domain Eukaryota; kingdom Metazoa; phylum Chordata; class Aves; order Passeriformes; family Pipridae; genus Lepidothrix; species Lepidothrix coronata. The sequence continues at coordinate 2,104 of NW_016690355.1, read as the reverse complement.
TGAAAGATTGAGTTTAAATGCTGTTTAAAGTAAAAACAAATTGCTGAGACATGTTTAAGTGCTCCAGCCAGATGAATCATGGTATGCCCAGAACTCCCACTAAATCTACTTTATCCAAAGAGCTGTGTGGTTAAAACTGACAGAAAAATATGCTGTTAAAACTGATCACATCAGTTGTTTCCCCACACTGATCACTCCTCCTTGCTGCATCCTAAAGACATATCTTGGATCACTAAATTCCTTTTCAATACTTGCCTTCAAGTACCTGTTTTACTTCAGAACTGACGGCATGTTACTTTTAAATGATTTTAAAGGATAACTTAGGAGATGATTTTGTGAGATTCTGCAAAGTCCCTGTGGACTTCATCAGGAGTGCTAAAGGCTTCAATCCCTGGACCAGAGGTGGGTTTTGTCATCAGAACTGCAGCCACCTGGCAGAGTGGGCAGCAGCTGGTGGCCATCACCCTCCCCGGGGGGGGGGGTCACAGATCAGCTGCTCAGGACCAAGGGCTTCACCTGCCAAGCACCCCAGTGAACTGCTCCTGGGAGGGGCTGCAGTGCTGTGCCAGGAAGGGAAAACACAAATCCCTCCAAGTCACAACATTTATTTGCAGAGCAGAACTATTTATTCTACCTTCCAGCTAAATTAAGGAAACGGTGACTGGGACAGGAATATAATGATGGAAATAAGGGCTTTTGGTTATTGTCCAGCTTCTGTTGTCATATTGGGGTAGGAAAAGAATCTGTGCTTGCACCAGAGCACACTGTAAAACCAACTGCAATTAATAGTATTGGGTTTTACACCTTTGAGGGAAGCCATAAAATAATGAGGAGTATGGGGTTTGCCCACTGATTGCAGCAGAAGACTTTCAAGGTGCAAGGGGGGATCATTCATTAGTACTTGCAGTGCATGTGCACGAGGGAAGAGAACTAATCTCACCCACACAGCCTTACCTTTGTCGTCACCCAAACTTTGAACAGCTCATTTGTCATTCATCTAAGTGTTCTTTCATCACAATTTTCTAGCAGAGAATTTTATAATTATTTCCAATTACTGGCTGTAATATATGCAACTTTCTCCTCTGCAGTTGTATTTTACCACTGAACTTTAAAGCAAACATGTTAATTTAAAATATACTCTGCCAACTGTATGACACAGCTACTCCAAGATAGCTGTCAAAGAAAAGTCAAGCATAAATATTTACCTCATTAGCAACAATAGCAATATTGTAGTTAGGTAGGCACAATAAAAATTATCTTGAATCCTGTCAATGTCTGTCTGCTTCAAAAGAACTCAGTCCTACAACAGTTTTAGCGCCACATGCAAAAGTCTACGGAGCTGAACCTCACACGGAATAACTCCCCTTTTCTGCACAACACTGCAACAGCTCCTCAGGGTTTGTAGCAACCAGTGAAAGTCATTAAAGAAGCACTACTTGCCAAACGTGTTTATTTGCCATTGGACAACCAAAAGCGTTAGGTCTGCAATGGACCTGTTTACTCAGGCTGTGCTGTGTGTTGTAATTACGATCATCAGCCCAAAGGACTGCTAAATTAGCACAGCCAATACGATCGATAGGATCAGGGGCACAAAGAGACTCAAGAAGGGAAGGATCTGCAAAGAAAACTATTTAGTATGACACAGCCACGCTCTGCTTCCCTACTCTGTTGACTCAGCAGCCGGAATGGACGTGTCCGATGGAGTGTCCGGGGCACACCTTCAACACACAGCCATGGCCAACACTAAAGGGGAAAGCTCTTGTCTTAGGACAAGCCACAGCACACCTGGTAAGGCTTGAAGTATTTCCCACTCTGTTTTTCATGGCCTTGGAGACCTATGGAATTCACATAGGAGTTCAGAGAGGGTGGAACTGGCAGCATTTGTACAGTAGAAGGGCAGAAATGCATCCCAAGCCATAATGTTTAAACACAGTAACTAAAACTAAGCAACTGAAGCCCATGAGTTCAGCCAGCTCCACACCCTAAAACTCTTATCATCTTATATTTTTTGGTCTTAGGGAATGTGCTTGAATACTTCTCTTTGTGATTAAAAAAAAAAAAAAAAAAATCCACAACACAAAAAAAAAAAAAAAAAAAAAAAAAA